>NW_026110845.1:0-65694 GCF_024679095.1 Eriocheir sinensis
ATAAACAAGGGAAAAAGAAAATATACATTTATTTAAAATTAAATGAAAGTAATTGCCTTACGCAATATTCTATGCTCAGACGATCATAACACTGGCATATTCAGCAATGGATGCAACATATGACAAACGACATGTCTTAAACATAATACTACAATATGTGCTCAGTTGTTGCCAATAATAATAACACTCGTCGTTCCACAAGCAGTGGTTTATATCTCTCTGCTTACATCACAATCATTATGTACTCTCTTCACAAAATCCTAATAACACATTCCTATAGTATAATCTACTACAAGTCATGGAAACACATTATTTTACCACACCCAGTGGTTTTACCTTTGCTTTACATCGCAAACAAATAATCACAATCCTGTCCCACTCACAATCCTACTTCACATCTCCTACATTATAATCTCCAGGACAATACAGTCGGTTTCCCTTAGATTCTCGAATTTCTACTCACGATTAAGATCACAACAGCCATCCTCGGCTGAGTGAGTAGCAGGTCTGCTTGAGGCGAGAACCAAGCTCGGTCTACTCATACCACTGATTTCTAGGCCACATTTTTCTTTGCTTTAGGCGGACTTACATCCTTGACACGCCCTTAATTTTCTACATAACCAATGGCCAATACTTCCTGTCACACCCATCTGCTCGCTCATTATGTTGTATTGTTTTACTTCTCCTGCTATTCGTGAGTCAGTCTTAAGACACTCCCTCAGTGATTTTTCTGTTAAATTATTGGCTCATAACATGTCGCCACGACTGACGTCACGGGTCAGAGTCTTTTTCAATGGTTGTTCACACTTTCTGACCACACCCACTGGGTATCTGTTTTATGTATCTGAGTCTGGGTATCTGTTTTCCTTTACCCTCGTTGTTTCCCCTCTTTGGTACTTGAGATGTTTACACTTATATATATACGTCACCCTTTTTGTTAGTGTTTGTCCTGTCACATGTTTACACAGTTGTATACCTGCCTTTCCTCTCTGGGTATCTGTTTTCCTTTACCCTCGTTGTTTCCCCTCTTTTGTACTTGAGATGTTTACACTTATATATATGTCACCCTTTTTGTTAGTGTTTGTCCTGTCAGATGTTTACACAGTTGTATATCTCACTCCTCTGTTTCCTCGTCTTCTGGGTCCTGACATACTTCCCCTTCCGGAAGATCTCGCCCCTGAGATCTCACACGTGTTGGTAGAGAAGATACGCCTTGCAATGTCTGCAGTTGGTTCGAGTCTGGAATTAGGCGGCGTCGTGCGTAGCGTAGGACATAGGAATACCCCACGGCAGACGTCACCAGCAGAAGAACCAGGATCACGACAATGGCGAAGACAATCCACCAATGGATTGCGGGTTGAAAGGACTGATCCGGCTCGACCACATAATTTAGGGGCTGCAAGCCAGCTGTTAGCTCCTGTAGGGGGATGGACTCAGCACTGCGAAGAGAACCTTGCCGAAGCATCAATATCCCATTATCCGTCAGGCTGACAGTATGTCTGTTTACAGGATGGGTAGTGCATGTGAGTGTCAGAGTGATGGGGGAGGCAAGTGAACAGGTCCAGTAGCCAGGACCTTTTATAAACATAGGGGGAAATGTTTTCAAGACTATTGTGTGGCAGAGGTTGATCACTGACTCATGTTTCAAGAAAGCAGCCGATTCACAAGAGGCTGCGTTACTAGCCTCATAGACGGGGCCTGTGGGAGGACAAACTAACATATGGTTATTCTTGTTACAGTGTTTTATACTAGAAAGCATAAAATATATTTTCCTATTCTCACTGAAGGCAATACATCTTGAATCAACACTATACATAAGAAAGTAAGTGCTATTCTGCACAGAACATGGAAGGGAGTCGATTCGAAAGACATCAAAGGTGTCAATCAGATCTCCTCGCTAAGGTTTGGTGAAATAGAAATTACGAGAATCGTGCAAAGCCGTTGTCCTGGAGGACAGTTATTACATCCCTATATAGAGCTAAAAAATCAAGAACTGCAAGGCACAAAAGACCTGGAGGCCGAGCCTAGGCTTCCTTTAATGTACTGAACAACTGTTTGTTTCACATAATGGTTGGAGTTATGTATGTTTGCAGGGGAGCCTGCAGACTCAAATATAAATCTTGTATACCTGGTCTTATGTGTCTCAATGCTGTCAAAATATAACAATTCTTGTAGGAGCTTTTTTCTCTTCCTAATGCCATAGTCTATACTAAAATGGCGCACAACTTGGTTCAATACATCTACAGCTGAATATAGCCTGTTAAAGGCAGATTGCATGGCATGCATATTACTTAACGATGTTGAGTTTTCCATAATAAACATTTAACTATATAAAATCTTTCTCAGTTAATGACTCTAGTCCTCTATTTTTTCATGAATAGCATCAACTTGAGCCTGGGTCGCGGTACCAAATAGGTTATTAGACAAGGATCCTCAAAAAAATTATTTCCCGTTTATTTATTTATTTTTTTCTATAATTCATAGAAGCATGCAGCTTGTTTTGAATAGTAGTCATCACATAGCCTAAAACTTTTCTTAGATGATGCGACAATGAACTGAATTCGTTTTCAAAATTAAAGAGTGTGTATTTTATTGCTTTTACAGCTGGATACTCAAGTGACATTTGAATAACATTTCAAGTGACGAAGCAGTTAAAATCCGTGCTTTATATAATGCAGCTAAAACATCGTCTGTGAGGCTAAACGGTACTATAGTCTCTGTCTGTGAGGACTATAATATAGATAGTATGTTGCTGTGAAACTTTGGCCAGCACGTGTTGGGGACTCCTGTTGTGTCATTGAGTCGTACACCGAAAGAGTCAGATCAATCTGTGGTTTATTTCGTCATATTTCCGCTCAATTATTGCATTTTCATCCTTATGCATTATTCCTGTTCTATATCGTATTAGTTTTGACATTACATTAGGCAACTCTTGTACTGTCGAAGAGCGAAGGCTTTATCTATGCCGAGGCGGCTCTGAAAGTTTGGGAGTAACCTGAGAAGGTAGGGCCTGTGCATCAGCTGTTTATTGCTGTTGTAGAACGAACATTATTTAATGTGTCATGAGTAGCAGTCACCTCTCCGCTACGAGTCATTATTTTCGGCAGAAGTTTTCTCAGCGATTTCAGGGTTGAGCAATGCAAAGAATAGATCAGTGTCTGTCTCTGGATTTAAAGGGTATGCTCGCCTAATCGTTGGACATTGCTGCACGTCGATGCAATCTTCATGAAGGACTTTTACTCTGTCTGTGGGGACCGTTGAAACCTTACTAGTCCTGAGGTTTATAATTTTTACCATTAAATCACTGATCTTCTCTATTACCCTGTAGGGTCCATCAAAAATAAGCTACAACTTTTTATTTACTTTTTTCTGTGGTCTCGTTTGAGGAACACTGTCTCCAACGTTGATAGTTTTGATTTTGAAGCTTTGTATTTCTTTTCTATTTCTTCTCTACCTTTTTCAATGTAAACCTGGCATCTATCATAAACTTTATTTGCAATTGCAGCCATTTCCTCTTTACAGGAGTAAATATCATAAACTTTCCTTGCAATTACAACCATTTCCTCTTTATAGGAGTAAATATCATAAACTTTCCTTGCAATTGCAGTCATTTCCTCTTTATAGGAGTAAATATCATACCAGGGCTGCTGAATTTTTTTCTAACATAGTGTAGGGTACAGGAGGATCTCTAAAATTCTCTCTGTCTCTCTCGATAAAATAGGGACTCCTTTATGGTGCGATAATACGCAGCATTATAGGCCAAGATGTCTATAAGTAGCATTATATCCCAAACGGACACATTTCCTAGAACATTCTCCTCAAAATGTTAACAACAGTATAATTTGCGCGCTTTATTATTCCATTCCCATTTGTATGGTAAGCCGTTATTCGCGTGTCGCACAGGTAGCTTCTAATTTATCTCCTGCATCACGGAATTAACGAACTCTGAACCTTGACCTGTAACAACTGTCTGAGGAACACCGTGTACACAAACAACATCCACGTACAACGCCCTTGCCATTTCACGGGCTTCCTTACTCCGTAAGGGTACTATAATCAAATACCTTTTAAAAACATCAACTATAGGCATTACGTATCGAACCCCATTGTCCGATACACCCATGGGACCCACAAGGTCCATGTGTATTCTTCCAAAAGGAGCGGTGACGTCTGGATATTGCCGCCAAGGAGCAGGGTGCAAGTTCCCAACTCACTTTTAAAACGACTACCATGACGCACTTCCTTACATAATTTTCTACATCCCGTTTCATTCCAGGCCAGAAAGCGAACTTTCTACACCGACATAACGTAACTTTGGTTCCTCCGTGCCCTGCAGTGGCGACGAATGAGCCAGAGTTATCGCCTTGGAAATACTTGGGGGGTAGAATCACCACCTTAGTGGCTTCTCCGTACGGACTCACTAAAACACATCATTTATTTCCACCTGTAACTCTGACAGGGGCGGCATCTCACATTATGCCCATCTTCAACACAATATACATAATTTCCACCTGTACCTCTAACAGGGGCGGCATCTCACATTATGCCCATCTTCAACACAATATAACATAATTTCCACCTGTACCTCTAACAGGGGCGGCATCTCACATTATGCCTTTTTTCTCTGAGTCTTTGCTCAATTTTCATTCATGGGTCTTCCTTCTTTTAGCAAACTTATATGCTGGCTGCTCATCATGCAGCTCACTAATCTCCTGAATACTCCAGTCAAGTGTGTGGCCAATACACTCACTATTCAGGTCCATACATATCATATATTTTATTTTCTCATCTTTCGGCGCCTGTTTCTTTTTCTGCACTAGTGCAATACCTTGCCCCTCATTATCCACGTGTTCCACGGTTTTTGTTGTTCCCCATCCACAAACATTATCGCGCGGGTCCTTCTAATTCAATGTCAGTGTCCTGTGAGCCTTCATCCTTGAAAAAAAAAATATGCTACTATATTTTCCTTGCCAGGCAAATGATTGATTGTGAAACCATACTCACTCATGAGAGTCTGCCATCTAGCTATCCTGCCGTTGGGACTAGCTACCTGTAACAACCAGACTAAAGGTCTGTGACCCGTGTGGATCTCAACAGGGTAACCCAGTATTAATGGGCGGTTTACGTGTAACCCATAAATTACTGTTAAAGCCTCTCGTTCAACTATACTGTACCGCTGTTCTGCCGTATTCAATTTCTCACAAAAAAAGATACAGGTCTTAGTTTATCATCATTATCCTGTTATTGCAATACTCCACCAGTATTGTAGTAGGATGCGTAGAGTGACTGTACCAAGCATTCTATCCTTAAGGGTTGAGAACGCAATTTTTGTTTCATCCGTCCATATGAGTGGAGTTTTATTTATTTATTTATTTATTTATTTATTTATTTATTTTTTTTTTTTTACGTTGTTGCCTATTGCGCCGGTAGGCATCTTCCCGGTGGGGCCTGATGGTCGGCCCAAGGCTTCTTCCAGGTGGGGCCTGATGGTCGGCCCAGCACGTTCTGGCGCAGGCGAGTGTTATTTATTTATTTATTTATTTATTTATTTAATTTTTTTTTTTTTTTTTGTACCTTTCTTCCCTTTGTAAATCTTTAGAAAAGGAGCAACAATTTGTGAATAATTTGCAATAGATTTGCGATAATAATTAGTCAATCCAAGAAATGACTGTAAATCATGAACAGTTTGGGGGGCCAGGACGTTTTGTATGGCCTCCAGCTTGCTAGATTGAGGTCTTATTCCCTCTGAGCGGATGGCATGGCCCAGGTAATCTACTTTGTCCTTAAAAAAGTTACACTTCTCCATCTTAAGAGTCAGTTTGGCTTCCTTTAAGCGATCCAGAATTTGTTCTAAGTTATCTGCGTGATTAGAAAATATATCGCCCAGGATAATTATGTCATCAAGGTACACCTGAACCTTGTTGCTTAGTAGTCCTGTAAGGACAGTGTTTATTATTTTCTTGAAGCAGGACGGGGCTGTTTTAAGGCCAAAGGGGAGGGAAGTAAATTCCCAATGTCCTGCTGGAGAAGAAAATGCCGTCTTCTCTCTGCTGATTTCATCTTGGGGGATTTGATGGTAACCCTGTTTCAAGTCTAGGCATGAAAAAACTTACTATCTCCCAATTGATTGAGTATGGTAATTATATTAGGGAGTGGGTACCGGTCGTCCCGTAGTGTTTTATTAAGTGCCCGGAAGTCCAGACAAAGTCGTAGTACTCCATCTTTTTGGGGCACTGTGATAAGTGGGGCATTATAGGGTTATCGCGAAGGGCGAATCACACCCTGTTGCTGGAGCGATATAAGTTGTTCATTTACTCTGTCATGATAACTGATAGGAATGTTATATGGACGCCTGTACACTACTTCATCAGTGTTTTGCTTGATGGTGCTTAAAAAAATAGGGCGTTACTGTTAATGGTTCTTGTTCTGTGGAAAACACTGTTATATATTTATCTATTAAGGACTTTAAAACCTGATTCTCTCTCTTCACTTGGGAATTTAGCGTCAACAATTTGATGGAGGCTTTTCTTCCTTACTTCAAGCTCTGCGGGCTTCAAGTCTGTCTTAACTGTGTCAGCGGTCTGTACACTAGATACTTGTGGCAGATCAGCGTATTGCTCATGAGTGACAGGCTTCACAAATCCTAACGTTGTATTATCATCTATCTTTACACTCACTTTCAATATTCAAATACGGCACAGTGACATAAGATCTTTGATTGTCAGATGAAGGGGTTAACTTAACTATCCCTGAGCACAAGACTCTAGCCCAGTGGTTCTCAAACTGGGGGTAATTACCCCCATGGGGGTAATGAAGCCGTTTCTGAGGGGTAATGAGGTATTTCTAAAATTAAAAATACTTTAGAGTAAAATTCAGTAAATTGATAAATAATAATAAAGTAGAAGTGCAGTTTTTTTTAACAAAACTGCATACCCAATCCTGCGAATGCATATAATTTTTTTGGGGGGGGCGTAAACCCCCTTTAAAATATTCGTATTCTAATGAAATTTCGCCCATATGTTCCCTCCGGTTAGTAAAGCATTATGTAAGAAATTTCATTAGAATACGATAATTTTTTCCCTTTCTCAATTTTTGGGGGGGTCAATTCCCCACTCCGTAAACCCCCTTTAATATTGAGGTATCAAAAATCACTTCAGGAAAATGATGTAAATGTTTTAAGTACCCAAGATAAAGTTGCTGCTTTTCAAAGAAAAATTCAGCTTTATCAGCGTCGTGTTCATGCTGGTGACACAGCAGTCTTTTCAGAACTAACAACACTACTAACCAGTACTGAAGA
The DNA here is from genome assembly GCF_024679095.1 of Eriocheir sinensis. Taxonomy (NCBI): domain Eukaryota; kingdom Metazoa; phylum Arthropoda; class Malacostraca; order Decapoda; family Varunidae; genus Eriocheir; species Eriocheir sinensis. The sequence continues at coordinate 7,298 of NW_026110845.1, forward strand.
AGACTGTTCATTTGTTGATCTTATTGAAGAGCACCTTCGTGTTATGACTGAAACAATCAGTAGTTACTTTCCTGACCTTGATAAGCGAGGCAAGAGAGCTTGGGTAACTAAACCATTTACTGTGGATGAAGAAATTATTGAGGACAGTGACATAGCAGCAAAGCTTGAATTTCTTGCATTAAGAGAGGATAAATCCCTGGAAGTAGATTATCAAAATGAAGAGTTGATTACTTTCTGGGCCAAACAGGAGAAGGAATATCCCATTCTCTCACAGAGAGCTCTAAATGTGCTCATCCCTTTTGCCACAACTTACCGCTGTGAGGCAGGTTTCTCAGCTTTAGTTTCAATTAAAACCAAAGCTAGGAACCAGCTGAAAGACACAGATGCTGATATGCGATGTGCACTGTCCTCTACAGACCCTTGCATTGATAGATTAGTAAAGAGAAAACAATCCCATGTTTCCCATTAATAACACAACAATAATGTTTTTATTTTCTCAGTTGAGAATGAAATAATGCATTAATATTTTTTTTCACAAAAGAAAAATATTTTATTTTTTTGTCAAACATGTATCTCTCAACTTTTCATTTATTAAGGAAGTTACATTTTTTACAACTTAGTTATAAAATATATTAAAATCTATTAAAAACTAGGATTCCATTATTTTTTCTGATTAATGTAGCAATAAAATTTATTATATTTTTCTTAATCACCAAAAAAAAGGTTTCATTCCAATTAGCTATAAATTTAAAGTAAAAACGCTTTAATTTTATCTCTTATCAAAGGAAATAATGCCTAAATTTCTTATTCTGTATTAAATACTGATTTTCTAATAAAAAAATGCATTAAAATGAGTAAATAATTAAATATTATATTTTCCTTTCCTATAATTTCATGTAAAATAATTGTAAATGAACAGGAATAATTGTCCTCTACCTCTGCGCTGTCAGGGGTAACAATGTCAGAAAGTTTGAGAACCACTGCTCTAGCCTGAGGAGTACTAACACAAGGCTCAAATAAAGCTTCACTTGCCTGTAGTTGCGTCACTAGCGTTATGTAACCTGCAACAGATGCATGCAGTTGCAAAGGTTCCGCTGCTTGGCAACGTACGGCCTTATTTTCAGTGAGACCTTCTTCCTTTCCATCTACATTTAGCTAAGATCCTTCACCTCTAGATATAAGATATTTTTCCTGGCATAATTGTATGGTTTCCCCTTCTATTATCAGTTTTAAGCTTCGTTCTTTTGTTCCTCATTTAGTTTCAATGTTTTTTTTTAAATAATCTCGTGCTACACGACAAATCAGTACTCAACATAATATGAGTCGGCAAATCTACATCGCGTGTTATCAATAAGTCTTGGAAACTACTTTTTCCTTCCATATTAACTTGTCTTTTACCGTCATCTTCAATATGGTATCTTTGCACAGAGACAATATTCACGGGTTTCGCTTCACAGTTATTTACTGCGAGCCCTAATTCTTTAATAAATTCATCCGTTAAAAACTCACACACGCTCCTGTTTCTAGGAGCGCTGCCACTTTTGCATATGTGTTATCATGAGTAGTGCGATCTGCCTAACAAAGTTACTCTTGAGTTATGTTAATTATAGCCTTCTTGTCATTATTTTTAAGGTCACTCCCTTGTTTGTTATAGCCTTCATCTTATTATATTAAAGGTTACTCCCTTGTTTGTTATAGCCTTCATCTTATTATATTAAAGGTTACTCCCTTGTTCGTTATAGCCTTCATCTTATTATATTAAAGGTTACTCCCTTGTTCGTTATAGCCTTCATCTTATTATATTAAAGGTTACTCCCTTGTTTGTTATAGCCTTCATCTTATTATATTAAAGGTTACTCCCTTGTTCGTTATAGCCTTCATCTTATTATATTAAAGGTTACTCCCTTCTTCGTTATAGCCTTCATCTTATTATATTAAAGGTTACTCCCTTGTTTGTTATAGCCTTCATCTTATTATATTAAAGGTTACTCCCTTGTTTGTTATAGCCTTCATCTTATTATATTAAAGGTTACTCCCTTGTTTGTTATAGCCTTCATCTTATTGTATTAAAGGTTACTCCCTTGTTCGTTATAGCTTTCATCTTATTATATTAAAGGTTACTCCCTGTTTTGTTCTTCGCTCATTTTCCGTTTCTTCCACTGCAAGTGTGCATATTTATTTATTTATTTATTATTCATTTGTTTATTTAATGTTATTTGTAGTAGATAACTGAGGGGGGCACTACCCTGGCCTCCTCTTCCTCTGATTCTCCTACTTCACACATTTATCTTAATACTTCACACTATTGTCCATATGCTTCATTTTTTTATTTTTTTTATTCATGACTTTTTATCCATACCTCACACTTTTCTTAGTATTTCACATTTTTTCTAGATCATACTCTACACTTCCTACCTGGGGGACGCGGGTTAGGCCTTTATAAAGTCACTCTATGGCTGCATGCCCGCCGCGGCACACCACCACCCTGTGAGGCGTAGAGCCCCGTGTTCCCCTCCATCCTGGGGTAACAATCCTAAAACAAACAAACCTGAGAGGCAGGACGCTGCCGCTGCCTGTCACCTGACACCTCTCACTGATGAATGGATCACGGCGCGGGTGGAGAGAGACTGCCCTCTCCACTCCGCCCGGGAAGGAACTCATGAATTCTCGGTTGAGTCGCGTGTGCTACCCATTGCACTACAGAACAACAGTGGTTGGCCAGAGTTTCCATTACCATATCGTCAAAGTCCATGTCCTCCGGAAGAACCATTAATTATATAATTAAATCGTCACTATTATTTCCGCCACTTAAAACGAGCAAAGCTTAATGAAAATAAGAGGCGTTTTCTCGTCAGAGTAAATTAAACAAAAGCACTGTAAGCACATGTCCCTATTTATCCCTATACCGCTGCCGCCAGTTTTAGACCCTTCTTTTCTTGTATTAAATCAACTCTTTTATCACTCATTAATTACTCCATAAATGATTTCACTGTCTCGTATCCCTGGTAGCGTGATCCGACTTAAGTTGTTATTGGAGACTGGTGTTCAGGGATAAACAAGGGAAAAAGATAATACTATACATTTATTTAAAATTAAATGAAAGTAATTGCCTTACGCAATATTCTTTGCTCAGACGATCATAACACTGGCATATTCAGCAATGGATGCAACATATGACAAACGACATGTCTTAAACATAATACTACAATATGTGCTCAGTTGTTGCCAATAATAATAACACTCGTCGTTCCACAAGCAGTGGTTTGTATCTCTCTGCTTACATCACAATCATTATGTACTCTCTTCACAAAATCCTACTACACATTCCTATAGTATAATCTACTACAAGTCATGGAAACACCTAATTATACCACTCCCAGTGGTTTTACCTTTGCTTTACATCGTAAACAAATAATCACAATCCTGTCCCACTCACAATCCTACTTCACATCTCCTACATTATAATCTCCAGGACAATACAGTCGGTTTCCCTTAGATTCTCGAATTTCTACTCACGATTAAGATCACAACAGCCATCCTCGGCTGAGTGAGTAGCAGGTCTGCTTGAGGCGAGAACCAAGCTCGGTCTACTCATACCACTGATTTCTAGGCCACATTTTTCTTTGCTTTAGGCGGACTTACATCCTTGACACGCCCTTAATTTTCTACATAACCAATGGCCAATACTTCCTGTCACACCCATCTGCTCGCTCATTATGTTGTATTGTTTTACTTCTCCTGCTATTCGTGAGTCAGTCTTAAGACACTCCCTCAGTGATTTTTCTGTTAAATTATTGGCTCATAACATGTCGCCACGACTCAAATATTTCCTTCACATCGCCTATTTCTCTTCCTCTCCTTCCTTTATCCTGAATCTGTTTTGCATCACCTGTCTCTCTTATTCCTCCTTCTCTTCCATCTCTCCTTCCCTCTTTTATCTGTTATCTCTTTGGTCTTATCTATCTCTCTATTCTTCATTCCCTCTCTCCCATCTCCTTCCTTTATCGTCTTCTTCCTTTTATCTATCTGGCATCATCTATCTCTATTCCTTCTTTCCTTTATCCCATCTCCTTCCTTTATCGTCTTCTTCCTTTTATCTATCTGGCATCATCTATCTCTATTCCATCTTTCCTTTATCCCATCTCTCCTTCCTTTATCGTCTTCTTCCTTTCATCTATCTGGCATCATCTATCTCTATTCCATCTTTCCTTTATCCCATCTCTCCTTCCTTTATCGTCTTCTTCCTTTTATCTATCTGGCATCATCTATTTACAGTCCTTCTTTCCTTTATCCCATCTCTCCTTCCTTTATCAAAAATCTCTCATCTCCTTTTATCTTTTTCCTCCTTCTCTCTCCCTTTCTTTATTGTTCAAGTTCGTTCCATGTTGTTGTGCTTCTGTATGGAAAACTGTATTTCCTGATGTCTCTCCTACAGTCGCTCTTCTTCAATTTCTTACTATTCCCTCTTGTCACACGTCTGTCATGTACTACTAGGTCTTCCCTGTCCAATTTCTCCAATCCCTCTTGTATCCTGTACAATGCTATTAGGTCCCCTCTCTCTTCTTCTCTCCAGTGTTGTTAGTCCCAATTTCTCCAGTCTTTCTTCATAAGTATGTTCTCTCAGAGTTTCTGGTAGTTTGGTCGCTGCTCTTTGTATTCTTTCCAACTTTATAATTTCTTTCTTCAATCTAGGTGACCACACTAATGCTGCATATTCCAGTCTTGGACGTATCATCGATGTTATTAGTTTCTTCACCATTTCTTCATCTAAATATGGAAATGCTGCTTTTATGTTTCTAAGAAGATTGTATGTTTCCCCAGTTATCTGGTCTATATGCTTTCCAAAGGATAACGTGTCTATTATGATCACTCCCTGATCTTTTTCTTCAGTTTTTTTCATGATTCTTTCATTACTCAGAGAGTAGTTCCCTGATATTCGTCTGCTGCTCTTACCAAACTCCATCACACTACACCTCTCTGTATTGAATGTCATTTCCCATTTTCGTGACCATTTGTTTATTCTGTCGAGAGCTTGGCTCAGGGCTACACAGTCTTCCTCATTAGCCACCCTCCTCATTATTTTAGCATCATCAGCAAACATATTCATATAGCTTGTCACCCCTTCTGTCATGTCATTTATATATATTGCAAACATAATCAGAGCCAGCACCGATCCTTGGGGAACTCCACTAGTTTCTTCCGTCCTGCTTGATTTATTGTTATGTGTGTGTGTGTATGAGTGTGTGCATGTGGGTGTGTGGTGTGAATGTGTGGGTGTATTTACCTAGTTGTAGTTTTACAGGGCCTGGGCTTTATGCTCGTTTGGCCCCGTCTGTGTGTGTGTGTGTGTGTGGGTGTGTGGTGTGAATGTGTGGGTGTATTTACCTAGTTGTAGTTTTACAGGGCCTGGGCTTTATGCTCGTGTGGTCCCGTCTGTGTGTGTGTGGGTGTGTGTGTGTGGTGTGAATGTGTGGGTGTATTTACCTAGTTGTAGTTTTACAGGGCCTGGGCTTTACGCTTGTGTGGTCCCGTCTGTGTTTGTATGTGTGTGTGTGTGTGTGCATTCTACTGTACTCTCAACACCCATCACTGGCCTGCAGGGTGCTGGTGGTAGACTGGGATGTGCACCACGGCAGCGGCATCCAGCACGTGTTTGTGGCCGAACCGAGGGTGCTGTACGTGTCCCTCCACCGCCACCACCATGGCCTCTTCTTCCCATCCTCTGAGGACCCAAACTACGACGAGTGGGGACGGGACCTGGCCAAGGCTACAACATTAACATTACCTGGAACAAGGTGAGGGCCATATCTCTGCTGACGACACACACACACACACACACACACACACACACATACAGACACACACAAACATACACAAATAAATAAATAAATAAAAAATCAGTCAATAAATACCTAAATCAATGAAACCACATAAATCAAAAAAGTGTTTCGAGGATAATTTTTTTTCATTGCTCTTCTCTACACCAATAAAAGTATAGCAGGAATTGACTTTTTGCCGCATGCGTGAAGACATAACTTACTAACTCCCAAATGCATGAGTCTCGCTAAAGTGGGTCATTCTGTCTCCTCTTTTCAGGGGAAAGGATGGTGGTGAGCAGGACCTTTTTGTGTGTGCCTGTGTCAATGCTAGATTTTTTTTAGCACACTCGGGCCTAGATCCAAGAACCGTTAGCACTCGCTAACTGAGATACCGATGTAAACATTCGTTAATGGCATCCAAGAAGCTAAACTATGACGTCACAGTGTGGTTAACTTAACGAGAGCCCTAGCTCCCTCATAAACGTAGCGAAGTTCATCATGATAAACTTATTTATGATTTTTTAGCATTAGATATAGGTTTTAGAGTACACAGAGCAAATTTAATTATAAAATGATGATCTGTACACACTGCACACGACTAAAATATCAACACAAGCGCTGCCTTGCTGCTGCTTACCTCCACCCCGGCCCGTGCCCCGGCCCCTCCCCGGTAGTGTCACTGTCACAAAAAAAATCTGTCATCTCTAAGCACCATTGCCAGATTGTTGTACTCAGAGCATCGTATTTACCTGTTTCTGACCCTTAACTACTGCCCAGAAGCACTAATAATCAATCATTGTGACTATAACAATATATGAATCCAGTTATCGGGGCCCAGGAGAGAGTTTTTGTCGGAAATCGGCAACCATAAAAGGCTGAGGACGACTTGCTGCCAGCTGAAGTCTGCTTCTTCTCCCGTCATACCCCGTAGTCATGTTTCCCCATGATGACTGCCTCTCTCTTCTCCGCCTCCTCAACCATTGTCAGCAGCTCAGACTCACTGAACCTCGGCTTCCGCATTTTCCTCAGTGGTTCAACCTTTTTCTGGGTAAAAGAACTTTCCTGCCGTGTGTAAGGTGAGGGTTATCGTACTCAGAGCATAGTATTTACCGGTTTCTAACGTCTAAGTTGCCTAACTATTGCCAAGAAACATCAGGATCTAACTCTTTTAACTATAACTATAAATGAGTTTCGTTATTGCAGCCCTGAAGACCGTTTTGGGGTAGGAAGTTGGAAATATAAGCGGCTGAGTATGACAATCTGACAACGTTGGCCGCCACAGCTGAGGAATGCAGCCGTATGATTGGCTGAAAATTGTCAAAGACTTGCTGTGATTGGCTGTCGAGTCTGATGACATCATCGTGGCGCTTACCCAATCAGTTGGCTTTCTGCAGTAGCGAAGCCCGAGTGATATCGTTAAGTCTCCTCTTGGGATCTGAATTTAGCGATGTCGTCCGGGCAAACGTTCGGTAACGATACTGATGTCGGTAAGCAGCCTTCTCTTTGGATCCGGGCCCAGGTCAGCTTTTAGTTTACACCAGTGTCGGTATTCTCAATGCTTCCACCTCCCACCACGTCAACTATTTCCAAAGGCCGAAAAAGACTAGCCTGTCCGCTGCGATTAGCACGGATTTGGCCTTCACTGGTAGCCTGGTTTCCCATGTGGTACTGATGTGCTGGATATTCCCTCCCAAGGTACAGGACTTTACAGTTTTCTTCATTGAATTGTAGCAGCCACCTTTTGTTCCACTCCTGTAGCTTGGTGAGGTCTTCTGGTAGGAAATCCTCAGTCAGGGGGTTAATTGGGTTTTCATGAAGATTTTTTCACATTCATGGTACAGAAGAAGGGCCGCACCACCACCAGGTACAGTACACTGCCCCTAGTAATGCCCACAACGCCTATGGAAGCCCTGTTAAATATGTGTACTTGGGTGCCCAAAGGTTTGAGAATACAGGGCCAGTGTAGGTGTGTAGTAGATGCAGATACTGTCCTTTTACCTTTGAAGTAGATGATGAAAATGTTCTTGTTTCTTTCCTCTTGTGCATGATCAGTGTATTTATTTTACCCCTGGTCAGCCTCTACCAGTCTAGGGGTCACATTCTTAAACATTTCCGCACCCAAGGTCACCTGTTTGACAAGGCGTTCATGATAGTTGTGGGCATTTCCAGGAGTAGTTTTATGGCCCTGGTGGTGGTTTGACCCTTCCTCTGTACTGTGAACCTAAACAAACACGCATCAGAACCCAACTGGTCTCCTTTTTGGCCTCTGGAAATAGTTGATGTGAAGGGCGGAGGCGTTTGACAGTTCCGACCTAGGTGTGTAGTAGAGGCAGAGACTTTTTCTACCTTACATGTAGATGTAGTTTCCTTTCTCTTGTGCATGTTTGATAATTTTTGCACCTGGTCACACTTTACCCTTCCAGATGTTGAGTAATGGTCACAAAATGGTTTGCTCGTAGAATCTTTCCAATAGGGAGGGAGAGGTCAAAATTTTCTTGTTTTCCCTGTGTTAGAATGTTCAGTCTACTTAATTTTCATAAGCAGAATGGGTCTTTTTACATATCACTGCATTCCTTTGACTCTGTGTCCTATTTATTTGTTGAACATTTCACATATTAGCCCGTCCGCTGCAACTGGCACGGATTTGGCTTTCACTGTTAGCCTGGTAACATACACTCCCATGTCTTTCTCTGCCTGTGGTGGATAGTAGAGTGTTTCCCATGTGGTATTAGTGTGCTGGATATCCCTTCACTGTTAGCCTGGTAACATCACTCCCAGGTCTTTCTCTGCCTCTGTGGTGGATAGTGGAGTGTTTCCCATGTGGTATTGGTGTGCTGGATATCCCCTCCCAGGGTGCAGGACTTTACATTTTTCTTCATTGAATTGTAGCAGACATTTTCGTTCCACTCCTGTAGCTTGGTGAGGTCTGTCTTCTGGCTGGAAATCTGCAGCCAAGGGGTTAACAAGTGTGCTGCACCTTCATGGGACCAAGTTTCCCTTGACCCTTTTTTGGAATTACTTTTACACAGACATTGTTACAGTTTGAGAATGCTGCTCACTGGTCGCTTGCTTCATGTCCTACTCTCTGACCCTCACTGGACCTGCCTTTGACCTGAGAGCTCTTCATGTCCAAATACTATGCCTAGATAGATAGATAGATAGTGTGATAGGTAGGTACACCCAGTTATCTCCTGACATTTGCTGTATTACCTTTCGTGAATTGATAAGTTTATCTGTACTGTGTTCATTGACCTGGTAGTGAAGATGTCAGATGGAGTCTTTCAATGCTGCATCTTTTAAGGTTAATCAGATGATGACAACTATGAGCCAGGTGCCCAGAGTTTGTTTTTTCCCAAATAAATGAACAGCTATTTCGAGAGAGGTTGTTTCCCTCGAGAGACAGGAACCATTCAGGAAAAGGGAAAGAAGGAAGAGGGAGAGGAAAGAAATGCAATGCAGTTTGCTTACTGTGAGACAAACAGAATAAATGGACATAACAGCAGCATCACCAAGGTTGTATTAAGGGAGGTAAAGTAGATAGAGTCCGTCCTTTCTCCCCCCAAAAATACATAGACACATTACATGGACCAGGAACAATTTTGGCACAATATTTTACTTATCCATAATTGCCTAAGTGGCCAAAAGAGAGATCAGTTTCAGGTGTCTTGATTGTTCTAAATACCTATTCAAACATATGCTAACCAACTTGAAATAGTGCTCCAGCCCTCACTTGGAAAGAAAGGAAGGAAGGAAAATGAGGCCTGGAAAGATGGTAGGAAGGAGGAGGAGAAAGAGGAATAATTAAATGGAGAAAGAAGGGAAGAGTCCAAGGAAATTTAGGGAAAGAAGGAATGATAAAAAGGAAACTAGGCTGGCTGAGAGAGAGAGAGAGAGAGAGAGAGAGAGAGAGAGAGAGAGAGAGAGAGAGATATATATATATATATATATATATATATATATATATATATATATATATATATATATATATATATATATATATATATATATATATATATATATATATATATATATATGTAACAGCTAAACCCTTGATTCAGCTATTCCACCACCCCGTGTCTTTCCTCCCAGCTACAAATCAGAAAATTAACCCTCGAGTGCTAAGTCCTCTGAGTATTTTTCTCCCCACACTGGTGCTGAAGTATTGTATTTTCATTCAGTCACAATTACCTGACACTTTTTTCTTTTCCTGTTATGATTCCCAGTGATCAATGTCTAGATCGGCACAACCCTGTCCAGCACATGAAGGTTCACCCTGCTATCCAAGCTCCCAATGCAAGAATCAGTTATGGTCCTCAGCTCTGGTATTTCATCGTCCAGTGTCCTTCCTCCGAGCCACAGTTCAGGAGGAAGAAGTCGTGTTTACTAAAGCCACAGTGTTTTTCTTGTGTTGTTTCAGAGTGGCATGGGTGACGCAGAGGCTCTCACTCAGGTGGTGCTGCCCGTGGCCTACCAGTTCAACCCACAGCTGGTCCTGGTCACTGCCAGCCTTGATGCTGGTGCAGGGACCCACTTGGAGGTTGGTGGATGGTGTCACTATCTGTATGACTACCTGCTGCTGCCTCTTTCTCTTTTTCTGTCACTATCTGCTCAGTTCAGTTCAGTTCTCTCTCCATAATTATATTTTCAGTTCATGGTCGGGAGTTTTGGCTTCATAACAGCACTCCCTGGTGCACTCCTTCACTGTTTGGGTTTCTTGTTTTCCTCTCTTTATTCCTTTAGTGTTCTTTCTTATCCAAAATTTCTGTATTGTTCTTTTTGCTTTTTTTATTTTTATTTTTATCTGCCTTAATAATTCATCTTCAGGGGCTGCCATGTGTATGCAATGAAGCATTTTGTAGTCTCCTTATATTGTATCCTGGTGTATTGTCATCTCAGACCATTGCATTCCATAGTGAAGAACTCCCTTCCTCTTCCTCACCCCCATTCCTCCCTTCATGCATCTCATACCTAAAGTAACACACCCTAACCATTGCATTCCATAGTGAAGAACTCCCTTCCTCTTCCTCACCCCCATTCCTCCCTTCATGCATCTCATACCTAAAGTAACACAGCCTAACCATTGCATTCCATAGTGAAGAACTCCCTTCCTCTTCCTCACCCCCATTCCTCCCTTCATGCATCTCTACCTAATAAAGCAATTCCTCCCTTCATGCATCTCATACCTAAAGTAACACAGCCTAACCATTACATTCCATATTAAAGGACTCCCTTTCTCTTCCTCCTCCCTTATTCCTCCCTTCATGCATCTCATACCTAAAGTAACAGCCTCACACACACTCCCAGGTTGCCGCGTGAGTCCCGATTGCTTTGGACATATGAAGGCCCTTCTGTCTGGCCTGGCCGAGGGCCGCATGGTTCTGGCACTGGAGGGCGGCTTCAACCTCACCACCATCAGCTACTGCATGACGCTGTGTGCCAAGGCCTTGCTGAGGGATCCGCTGCCCCCCCTTGAGCCCCAGCTGGTGCCCAACAAGAGTGCCGTGCAGACCATCAATGACGTCATCCGTACCCACAGCCGCTACTGGCCGGCGCTCTGCTTCAAGGTGAGTGTGGGGGTCTTTAATCCGACCACTGCAATTGGCACGGATTTGGCCTTCACTGGTAGCCTGGTAGCATACAGTCCCAGGTCTTTCTCTGCCTCTGTGGTGATAGTGGAGTGTTTCCCATGTGGTATTGGTGTGCTGGATATCCCCTCCCAAGGTGCAGGACTTTACATTTTTCTTCAGTGAATTGTAGCAGACATTTTTTGTTCCATTGCTGTAGCTTGGTGAGGTCTTCTTGTAAGAAATCCAGTCAAGGGGTTAAGGGGCAGGACTGGTGAACGTTATCCCTCATGTCCTGCTGGTGTGTTCTGTGCAGGTAGTGTTGTCAGTACATAATATAGAAAGCTGCCTCATTTCCAGAACTATATATTGGACATGTATTAGTTATTAGATCTCTCAAAACATTTCTTCAGTTCTCAGTGGCTATAGATATTGTTGTTGTCAGACAGTAAGAAGAAAAACACATTATCCTCTCTATGTTTTGCAGTCTTTTCTTGTGGTTTGAGTCCTTGTGGTGCCTGACCCTGGGCAAGGTTACTTTCTTTACTGCCCTCACACTGCTCCTTGCCTCCCTGGAGCAGAGTCAGGGAGAGGTTGTCTACATCTACCATCAGTATAATAGCCTTGGTGATTAGTAGAAGGAGATAATAGAAGGAATAGAAGGTTTATTTTTTATCTGTATTATTTTTTTTTCATAATATCTCTTCTTCCTTCTCCTCCTCCTCCTCTCTCTCATTCTTCCTCCCTTTCCCTCTCCTCTCTTCCTTCATTACATTCTTCACCCATTCCTCCTCCTCTCCTCTCCCCTCCAGGATTTGTACCTCCTCCTCCAAATCTCTCCTTATGTTAGAATCGCTTCTCTTTCCTTCCCTCCCTCCTCTCCTCCTTCTCCCTCTCTCTTTCTCTCCCTCCCACTCTCCCTTCTTTATCCACCTTTTCCCTTCTCTTTCTCTCCACCACTCTTTACTTCTCTTTCTCTTCTCTCTCCTCCCTCACTCTATCTCCCTTGGTCCACTCTGTTCTCTCTCCTTCCCTCCATGCCTCCCTCTTCTTCCTCCTCCTCTTCTAGATTTGGATAGTAATATGTTTTAATGTATTGCAGAAAGAAGCAGCAGAAGAAGAAAAGAAGAGAAGGAAGAGAAGGAGAGGGTATATGGACAGAATTTAAACTGATTTCTTTCAACATATATTTTATTATTATTATTGAAAGACAAACTTCTCTTCTTCACTTCCTCCTTCTTCTTCTTCTCTTTCTTCTTCATCTTTTGTTGGGGTTCTGATAGGAAGAGAAATAATAAAAATAATGAGAAAGAATTAGCTCTATAGAGAGAAAGAGGGGGGGGGGGGACCCATATATGTGTCTGTGGGGGTCATCCTGTGGATCCTGAGAGAGAGAGAGAGAGAGAGAGAGAGAGAGAGAGAGAGAGAGAGAGAGAGAGAGAGAGAGAGAGAGAGAGAGCACAGCCTTCTGTCTCTTTCTCTTCCTTCTCCTTATTCTTTCTCTCTTTTCTACTACTACTACTACTACTACTACTACTACTACATTTCCTCAGTAGTTAGTTAGTCAGTCAATCAGTGTGTGTGTATCTCAATCTCAGAAGTGCCTCCATCTGTCCCTGCTCTGGCACTCTTGCTCTTCAATTCCTCTTCTTCTATCTCCTCCTCCTCCTCCTCCTCTTCTCACTTTCCCTGACAGTCCCTCCCTCAAGCCTTCCCTCATACACTCTCTTCACAAACCCATTCTCATCACGTGTCCAAACCATCTGGGCGCAGCACACTCCACTTCTTTCGCTGCCACACCCACACCAAACCACTCATACACACTTCATTCTGCCTCGTCCTGACACACCACACACACCTCTTGTATAACACCTTTCCACTGCACGTATTCCCCCTTGCTCTGCTGCGTGTCATGTACAGTACTTGGCTAAAGCTGTTTCTTGATCCCCTCTTGGTCTCCGTGCTCACACTTCTTCCCTTCCTAACTCTGCCCTTCGCTGCTCTCTTCCTGACCTCACCTCCCTGTGGATCTGGCCGCCCTAAACTCATCTATATTCCTGCACTATTCACTTCTGCTCTCCCTCCCACGTTCCCATTCATTACAGTTTATTTATCTCCTCATTCCCTCTCACTAGCACTCCATTTCTTGTTACAATTGTCACTTTTCTCCCCTATTTCTCTCCCATTTATCCTGGTGTGTGTGTGTGTGTGTGTGTGTGTGTGTGTGTGTGTGTGTGTGTGTGTGTGTGTGTGTGTGTACCTCCTGTAATAATAAAATAATGTAGGAATGCTCAATAAAAATAAATTACAAATATATATTACTATTATTATTACCATTGTTATTATCATTAACCCAAGAAGGAGGAAGAGGGATAGAGAGAAGGGAAAGGAAGGAAGAGGAGGAGGGAGGGAGAGGAAGGAGGCAAGGGAAAGGGAGGGGTAGAAGAGAAGAGAAGAAGGGAAGGGAGGTGAGGAAGGAAGAGAAGAAGAATGAAGGAAGGGAAGAAGATATGAGAAAGGAGGAGAGATGGAGGAGGAGGTCATAATCTATCTTCCTCTGCACCGTGAAGCTAAAAGAACACTTCTTATGACCCTCCCTGCCCTCCTTTTTGGCCTTTGGGAACAGCTGATGTGCGGGGCAAATGCTTCCGACCTTAGGAGGGAGGTGAAAGGGAGGAGAAGAACTAGGGAGGAGGAGATAAAATGGAGAAGTGGAGGAAAAGGGGGAAAACCAGCGGCAAAAAGACATGAAATAATGACAAGAAATATCAAGGAAAGAGAAAAACAAAAGTAAAGAGGAAAATAACAGGTTAGGGAAATAAAACAAGGAAAGTAACAAATAAAAAAGTTAAGGAAAAAAAAACAGAAATAAAACAAGAATATTAAGAAAAGGAAATAAAGAAAAGGACACTGGCCGAATCACTCCCCCAGCCGCCCCTGAGGCCTTAACACACACACACACACACACACACAGTAATTCCCTAAACAGACTCCACATTTACAGGGCCAATGCGACATGTTTTCAGCCCCCAAACAGCCCCTTCCAAGCCCTCTAGTGTGCCCAGACCTTCCTGTAGAGGCCAGGGCAGCTCAACAGACTCTAGCCCCAGCCCAGGGACGGGTTTTAATAACACTAACAGACGTATTTTGACAACAATGACAGTCACCAAGAACCTGTAGAGTGGACAGGAGGAGGAGAGAGGAGGGAAGGAAGGGAGCAGAGAAAGAAAACTTGAAAGAGGAGGAGAAGGAAGAAATAATGATGAAAAGATGGAATAAAAGAAAGAGAATAAGTGGAGAAAAAATGAATAAAAAAGAAATTGTGTTATTTTTTACCTTTGTTCCTAAGTCTTCTTCCTCTTCTTTTTCTTCTTCTTCTTCATCTCATTCCATGGAAGAAGTTAAGTTGAATTAGTATTCGTATACTAAAAATAAGAAAACTGTGTGTCCCTGCCTCCCTGATACGTTCCCTGCCTTCTAGCACTATAGTTCTGCCGCCTCGTCCAGCCTCCCTGTTATATGTTTAAGGCTGAGATTTTTCTCTCTTTTCTACTACACCCGGTCCCACACGTCCTCTGCGTGTATTGAAACACACGAGACATTAATCAAGACAAGGAGAGGGTTTTGTCGGCTGCCCGGGATTGAACCTGTGACCAGCGTGACGGGGGAGCCACTACCTTACCAGTCGGCCAAAGAGGTACCCCGCTGGCTGAGTGGGTTATGGGAGGCTTGCCCGTCAGGCCTAATCGCTGCACTACATATGCATTAAAACAACACTGAAAAAAATTACAATTATGAAGAAAAGAATGGAATTGACGGCATTCCCACATCTTAATTCTCCCTTTCAGTGCCTCCCTCATGTATTCCCTCCCTCTCCACACTGTAACAGGCAAGTGACAAGGGCCAGGAGGAGGAGGAGGAGGAATTAGTGATAAGGGAAGGCATGCCTGACACCACAAAACCTCAAAACTGCCAACTCTCTGAATAAGCTGAAAAATTAAAATACCGGAGCCTACATTATTCCCTCACCTCCTCTCCATCTCCTGGTTCCTTCCGTCCAGGAGAGAGCAGCGGAGTTCCTTGAGCAGGCCCTTCAACTTGTAAAACTGGTACTTCTTGAACGTGAGGCATCTTGGACAGCTCTGTGGTGAGGTGCTCAGGCTGGGGAGGAGAAATGTGTAGGGAATGTGTTGGGGAGGGAGGGAGAGGGAAGGGAGGAGGGAGGAGAAGAGAAGTTAGCAAGATTTTACTGTATATTAACCAGACATGGGGCGACTACTTATATTATGTAATCGATTACGATTATGATTACTTCATATTTTCACGATTACGATTACAATTACAATAAAATTAGGTGTAATCAAGTACTATTACGATTACATGATGTATTAATCGTGGTTACAATCATGATCACAGGAAGGACTGAAAGGTGAACTTGCAAATTTCACACATGTACCATGCTGAATATTTAATTGGTTGAATTACTATAGATATTTAGAGTACACACTTGCTGTATGAGAAACCATTAACTAAACTTTGATAATGTAATCACAAAAGTAATCACGATTACAGTTGTACTTTTATAATGTATTCGATTATGATTATGATTACTTAAAAAAATAAGAGGGTAATCGATTAAGATTACTTGAAAAACTGTAATCGATTGTAATTGATTACGATTACCCCATGTCTGATATTAACATGATTCATAACGCAGCATGACTAAGGTAAAGAAGAAAAGGATATATTAATTAACATGATTCATAACGCAGCATGACTAAGGTAAAGAGGAAGAAGAAGAAGAACAAGAAGAGGAACAAGACCAGGAGCATTATCCAGGGTCTGTGTAAAGCCTTTCTCTAAGCCCGCCCTGCACGCGGAGTTGTTGGTTGTGGCGCCACACGTCTCAGAGCCGGAGGGCTTCCTGGCCCGCCGCTGCCCCTCCATCTCCGGGGCCAGGCTCTGGAGCTTCTTCTCAGCCTACTGGAGGGATCTGAGGGGAGGAAAAAGGAAATCAATCAAAGTTCTTCCTCACTAAAGATGTCACTTAATATGAACTAAATACTGGAAGCCTCTTTGCTATTTTTTGCCTTCATTAAATTCCTGGAGGGTCTGAGAGGAGGAAAAAGGAGTATGAGTAACAGCAAAGGCACAGCTCTGCCTCACCATAAGATGTCATTTACAGCAACTAAAAACACTGCGGCCAGCTTCCTAACTATTTCTGGCCTTTGTTGAATGATTCCTGGAGGGTCTGGGAGGAGGGAGGGGAGAAGGGGCAGAGGGAAAGGAGGAAAGAAGGGAACAGGAGAGAAGGAAGAAAGAAGGGAAGGAGTGGCAAAATCACAGCTCTTCCTCACCAATAGATGTCATTTATACCAACTAAAAAATGCTGGCAGGTTCCTAACTATTTCTTGCCCCTGACATATTTCTGATGCTGGCAGGTTCCTACTATTTCTTGCCCCTGACATATTTCTGATGCTGGCAGGTTCCTAACTATTTCTTGCCCCTGACATATTTCTGATGCTGGCAGGTTCCTAACTATTTCTTGCCCCTGACATATTTCTGATGCTGGCAGGTTCCTACTATTTCTTGCCCGTGACATATTTCTGATGCTGGCAGGTTCCTAACTATTTCTTGCCCCTGACATATTTCTGATGCTGGCAGGTTCCTACTATTTCTTGCCCGTGACATATTTCTGATGCTGGCAGGTTCCTAACTATTTCTTGCCCTGACATATTTCTGATGCTGGCAGGTTCCTACTATTTCTTGCCCGTGACATATTTCTGATGCTGGCAGGTTCCTACTATTTCTTGCCCCTGACATATTTCTGATGCTGGCAGGTTCCTACTATTTCTTGCCCCTGACATATTTCTGAAGTGTTCTGAGGGGAGGAAAAAGGTGACAGGAGCACTGGAGAAAGTGAAGCTCTTCCTTACTAAAAGATGTTGATTAATAATAACAAAAAAAATCATTGGCAGCTTCTATGTTATTTCCTGCCTCTGTTAAATTGGTAGGGAGGAGGAAGAAGGTGGTGTGTGTGTGTGTGTGTGTGTGTGTGTGTGTGTGTGTGTGTGTGTGGCTGGAGGGAGGCAGCTATTAGCAAGTTCAGAACAGCAGTGACTATGAAATTAAGGCATAGAAGATAGGAATTAAAGAAGAATGAGTGTGATGGCAGTGACTTAGAGAGGACTGAGTGAAGCAAATGGCAGTCAGGACAAAATGCAGAAATAAGGAAGGACAAGTATTTCAGAGTTTACCAGGGAAAGGGATGGAAAAAAGTGATGATTTTGGTTAACTCAGGCATTAGGAAGTTAAATAGCAGAGGAATGAGCTTGAGCAGAAAGCCTCGGGCACTGCAGAAGGCAGGAAGGAAGCAGCTGTTAGCAAGTTCTGAACAGCAGTGACAATGAAATGAGGGCACAGAAGACAGCACAGGAAGGGAAGAATTTGAGTGTGGTGACAGGGACTTAGGAAGATGATTTAGGACAGATTGTAAATGCTTCATGTGGAAGAGTGCAGCAGCTGAGTATTGTAAAGGATAGGGAAAAGTTGCGTGAAAGGCTGCGTCAAGTTGGCAGACGATGAAGTTAAGGTCCATATTGTCAAACTCCTCACAGGCTTGCTCCATCTATTTCAAAAGGCTCTCGCAGAGGTTGTTGGGGTCTCCATGGGCGGTTTCCTGAGCCTGGCGGTAGTTTTGCATGGCTTCTGTGCCTTGAAGGAGAAAACACCCAAGACAACCCAGTTACTCTTCCCTGTGGGCTTGGGAAATAGGTGCAGTGGGAGCCTGATACATTTAGGAAGACAGGGACACAGAGGTACAGACAAACAGAGATGCAGGGTGGTGCTGCTGATAGTTTCACATGGCTTTTGCACCCTGAATGGGAAATCACCACCCAGGAAAACACGGTTAGCCTTCTCTGTGGCCTTGGGGAATAGTAACAGTGGGAGCCTGATATGCTTAGGACCATAGGCTGACTTACAGCGCCTCATTTTGGGTGTTGATGACATAGAATCTCTCTCTCTCTCTCTCTCTCTCTCTCTCTCTCTCTCTCTCTCTCTCTCTCTCTCTCTCTCTCTCTCTCTCTCTCTCTCTCACACACACACACACACACACACACACAAACACACAATTACACTGGAGTGAAAAACAGTATGCACATGGAGGAAGAAGAGGAGGAGGAAGAGGAGGTGAAAAATTGATAATATGAACTCCAAAAATATATCATCCATGTAAAAGTTAATCTAAATTCAGCCTTTAAAAATTGTAACAATTCTGCCATACATCAATGCACTCATGTTATATTAAGTGTTCTCTTCACAGTGTCCTCATGATATCAGGCTGTGTGGTGGACCGTCCCTTCCTGAGTGGACAATAGTCACGTGGCAGGCTGGGCCAAGGTGCCAGAAGAAGACATTAAGTTTTTGAGAGATGGGATGAGAAGTTTTCAGGTAACAACTTGAGATAAGGACAGAGCAAGGGTGTTTGCTGTAGAGGAGAGGGCACAGCTGCATGTCACCAAAGAATAATCTTGATAGGGGAATGCTTTGCCTGGGATTCTTACACACTACTGACCCTCACACACCAGCTATTTCTTAAGGCAAAAAGAGAGGTAAAATGCATTCTCAGGAGTGGTTACTAGAGTTCATGGCACAGCAGCCTTGTCAAACTACCACCAGGGTCACAAAACTACCCACGGAAAGGCCCACAACTCCTATAAAAGTCAAATCACATGTGTGTTTGGGCGCTGGAATCTCGAAATAACATGGCCCATTGCTCGCTCAGAATAGATGGCATCACTGTAGACACTCGCCTGCCCTGTGCCATGACGGGCTCGGGCTGATCATCAGGCCCCTAAAGAAAGCCTACCAGCTGTAGGCCAGGATGTAAAATAAATAAATAAATAAATAAATAAATAAATAAATAATTAATAATAATAATAATAATAATAATAATAATAATAATAATAATAATAATAATAATAATAATAATAATAATAATAATAATAATAATAATAATAATAATAATAATAATAATAATAATAATAATAATAATAATAATAATAATAATAATAATAATAATAATAATAATAATAATAATAATATTAATAATTATAATAATAAATATAATAATTGATAAATCAATAAATAAATTCCAGCAGCTGCGGTGGAGTGCCACGTGGTGAAGCAGTTAGAGCACACGTGGCCCGTCCAGTGGCCCCCTTAGTGGCCCTGGCCGGGGAAGGACGAGCGGGACGTGATGAACGGCCTGGCCACACCCTGCAGGGCTCTGGCAACAAGTAATGGCCATATTGATAGTAATAATAAACAAGTATTGGTATGTTATAAGAAAGAGGACTGGCGGGCACTCCTGAACTTGGTAGCTGCATGCCTCAACCCCTACCGTCCATAATTTTAAACACTGGCTCGTCTCTATGCTGCCCTAATCCCTTATGCAAGAGTCAGCCAGCCAGCATATTCATTCTTTCATCCCTTTGGCTGGTAAACTCTGAAAGAAAAACAGCCTTCCTTCATCTGTATTTCCTCTTGACAATGACTTGGGTATATCATTAATACACTGTAACGATGCTAAATGCACACCACAAACTTACTGCAAGCCAGTGGTGGGCACCGATCACTTTTTTGCTGTTCCGATCCCCGATCATCCGATCAGTTTTGGGAACTGATCCGATTCCGATCATCCGATCATTTTTTAAGTACTGCTGTTCCGATCACCATTCTGATCATCCGATCACTAAAACTTATTATAATTACTATTATTTTTTAAATAATAATTACAAGAAACACCTATTATAGGCATTCTTTAAGTAATAATTTCCAATAAGTAATAACTTAATTATTTGCAGATAAATATTTTTATTTTTCCTCTTTCTTCTGGTATATAGGACATGGTAAAGAAAAAATGTGATCTTAACGTCTTATTTAATGCATTTATATAAGCCTACTTTTTTATTCAATTTCTGAATGTATGAAAAGGGAATTATGTTCGCTATTTTAACTTTTGTTTGAAGTTGATTTAGATTTTTGACAAACATTTTTCAACTTTATAAATTTTATCATCGATATCTAGGAAATATTTTTTACTATTCTATAATAAAACGAGCGATAGTGATCATTAATCTCCTATCCTTCCTGATTAAATAGCTTTCTGAATAAAAGATATTGGTCCATAAATAAATTAATTACAAGAAAAACATTAGCAATAAGGTTTTGATTATAAGTGAGCCGGTGCTGTGTCATCTGCCGTCCACGTATCCTAAAACGTCCCATCCTGATTAGCGCATGCGCAGAACACAATGTTTACAGACACAGTGTTGATATCGTAGTTTGTCCAGGCAAGATGGCGGCAAGACAGCATGGCAGCTTTTATGGGAAAATGGCCAAATTCATTAATGACATGGACCCCATAATTCAGATAGCCTACCATTAAATGGAGAGAATCTGAGAAACATGACCATCAATCAGAAGAGAGTGTAGGTTATCTCATTTATCACATTTACCGACATACACGGGGTGTAGGTTATCTCATTTATCACATTTACTGACATACAAAGGGTGTAGGTTACCTCATTTATCACATTTACCGACATACAAGGGGTGTAGGTTATCTCATTTATCACATTTACTGACATACAAGGGGTGCAGGTTATCTCATTTATCACATTTACCGACATACAAGGGGTGTAGGTTATCTCATTTATCACATTTACCGACATACAAGGGGTGTAGGTTATCTCATTTATCACATTTACTGACATACAGAGGGTGTAGATTATCTCATTTATCACATTTACTGACATACAAAGGGTGTAGGTTATCTCATTTATCACATTTACTGACATACAAGGGGTGCAGGTTATCTCATTTATCACATTTACTGACATACAAGGGGTGTAGGTTATCTCATTTATCACATTTACCGACATACAAGGGGTGCAGGTTATCTCATTTATCACATTTACCGACATACAAGGGGTGTAGGTTATCTCATTTATCACATTTACTGACATACAAGGGGTGTAGGTTATCTCATTTATCACATTTACCGACATACAAGGGGTGCAGGTTATCTCATTTATCACATTTACTGACATACAAAGGGTGTAGGTTATCTCATTTATCACATTTACCGACATACAAGGGGTGTAGGTTATCTCATTTATTACATTTACTGACATACAAAGGGTGTAGGTTATCTCATTTATCACATTTACCGACATACAAGGGGTGTAGGTTATCTCATTTATCACATTTACTGACATACAAGGCTTCAGGTTACCTGATTTATCACATTTACTGACATACAAGGGGTGTAGGTTATCTCATTTATCACATTTACTGACATACAAGGGGTGTAGGTTATCTCATTCATCACATTTACTGACATACAAGGGGTGTAGGTTATCTCATTTATCACATTTACTGACATAAAAGGGGTGTAGGTTATCTCATTTATCACATTTACCGACATACAAGGGGTGTAGGTTATCTCATTTATCACATTTACTGACATACAAAGGGTGTAGGTTATCTCATTCATCACATTTACTGACATACAAGGGGTGTAGGTTATCTCATTTATCACATTTACCGACATACAAGGGGTGCAGGTTATCTCATTTATCACATTTACTGACATACAAGGGTGTAGGTTATCTCATTTATTACATTTACCGACATACAAGGGGTGTAGGTTATCTCATTCATCACATTTACTGACATACAAGGGGTGTAGGTTATCTCATTTATCACATTTACTGACATACAAGGTGAACAGGTTATCTCATTTATCACATTTACCGACATACAAGGGGTGGAGGTTATCTCATTTATCACATTTACTGACATACAAGGTGAACAGGTTATCTCATTCATCACATTTACTGACATACAAGGGGTGTAGGTTATCTCATTTATCACATTTACTGACATACAAGGGGTGTAGGTTATCTCATTCATCACATTTACTGACATACAAGGGGTGTAGGTTATCTCATTCATCACATTTACTGACATACAAGGGGTGTAGGTTATCTCATTCATCACATTTACCGACATACAAGGGTGTAGGTTATCTCATTTATCACATTTACCGACATACAAGGGGTGTAGGTTATCTCATTCATCACATTTACCGACATACAAGGGGTGTAGGTTATCTCATTTATCACATTTACCGACATACAAGGTGAACAGGTTATCTCATTCATCACATTTACCGACATACAAGGGGTGTAGGTTATCTCATTCATCACATTTACCGACATACAAGGGTGGAGGTTATCTCATTTATCACATTTACCGACATACAAGGGTGTAGGTTATCTCATTCATCACATTTACTGACATACAAGGGGTGTAGGTTATCTCATTCATCACATTTACCGACATACAAGGGGTGTAGGTTATCTCATTCATCACATTTACCGACATACAAGGGGTGCAGGTTATCTCATTTATCACATTTACCGACATACAAGGGGTGTAGGTTATCTCATTTATCACATTTACCGACATACAAGGGGTGTAGGTTATCTCATTCATCACATTTACCGACATACAAGGGGTGGAGGTTATCTCATTCATCACATTTACCGACATACAAGGGTGTAGGTTATCTCATTCATCACATTTATCGACATACAAGGGGTGTAGGTTATCTCATTTATCACATTTACCGACATACAAGGGTGTAGGTTATCTCATTTATCACATTTACTGACATACAAGGGGTGTAGGTTATCTCATTCATCACATTTACCGACATACAAGGTGAACAGGTTATCTCATTTATCACATTTACCGACATACCTCATTTGCCTCATTTACTGACATACAAAGGGTGCAGGAAGAAACTTTCATATTTCAAGTAATTTTCAAATTAAAAACATACGTCAACATTTACTTTTAAAACGAAAAAAAAAACTCAGGTGGGACATATCGCGATAGGCAGTCGACAAAGACACGGTACTGTGTCGCAAATCATCCACCCTTTGTTTGCAAACAAATCCCGAGCATGAGCAGATTGGATGGGGTGTCTTAGGATACGTGGATGGCAGATGACACCACACCGGTTAAGACACGTAGCAATGAGCTTAAGTTGGATAAGTTCAGGTTCAACAAAGACATAGGCAAGAATTGGTTTACCAACAGTGAAGTGGTGGATGAGTGGAACAGACTTAGAAGTCATGTGGTGAGCGCCAACACGATAGATACATTCAAGAAGAGGTTAGATAAGTTCTTGGATGGGAGGGGTATAGGACGTTAGTTTGGTGCCGTGGTCTGGGCGGCTTGTTGCGTTGTCTCACGAGACCTCCTTCCTCCTCCTCCTCCTCTTGTTGCGGGGGCCGGGAGCCCGACGGGTGGGTGGGTGGGGGGTCAAGGGAAGGCAAAGCCCTTCCCCCAGTTAAGAAGGTGGGGGGATCGAGGCGGGGCGAGGCTCCCCCTTTTAGCTTAGGTCTTGTTGGTTTCCCGAAAAGGTACTGACGCTGCCGCCATTAGAGGGTGGTAACACTGCAGCAGAAAATGCATGACGGACAACTGGGGCAGGTCACTCGGTTACTGGAGTGAGCGGAAGCCCACTACTGCAGCCCACTCCACACTCTCATGGCATCGTGTAACAAGTCCCGCCATGCAAATAAAGCGACTTTGCGCTTGCGCGTCTCGTTCGCGATACCTTACCAGAATTAAATAAATTAACGATCAATAATTATCGCTTAATTTTATAAATAAAGACGCTTATTGAAGTAGCTATTTAGCAACGTGTATAAAAATAATTGTAAGAAGTCCGCAGTCACTTGTTGCCATGACAACGCTGACCACTTTCTTTTTGTGATTGGTAATCGGAAGTTAGTTTGTGAAGTTCCGATCTCCACAGTCCGATTACCTTTTACAAAGATGATCCAATCTTTGCATTCCGATCGCCAATTGCTGTTCCGATCAGATCGGAAGATCGGACGATCGGACTGATGATCGGAAGTGCCCAGCTCTGCTGCAAGCACATCACTAATGTACTGTGCCCATACTGAATGCATACCACAAACTTACTGTGAGCATATCCCTCCCTGCACCTAAAACTCTGAGCATCATAGACTTACGCGTTGGTGGCACTCGTCTCTGACAGTCCGTAGAGGTTGTGGAGGTTGTAGTGGAGTCCGATGTAGTGCCTTGCCGACATGCAGACCGTGTGGCAGAAGAGAGAGTCTCTGACCACTGGCGGCAGGAAGGGCGGACGCTCCAAGTTGTTCTGCTGACAGCTGTGGTGACTCCTGGACCAGAGGTTTGAGGGTTCATTCATGTCCTGAGAGTGAGTGAGTGAGTGGAGTGAGTGAGTGGAGTGAGTGAGTGAGTGAGTGGAGTGAGTCAGTGAGTGAGTGAGTGGAGAGAGAGAGAGAGAGAGAGAGAGAGAGAGAGAGAGAGAGAGAGAGAGAGAGAGAGAGAGAGAGAGAGAGAGAGAAACATTTATTTATAGCTATTAGTTATACAAAATTATATATGTTATATGCATATATATATGGACAGAGCTTTAAGCTGTACAACTAAAGCTAGCCTGTCTAAAGCATAGCTTTTTAGGCAAGACATATATAATTTATTTGAAAATTAGTGGCTGTGACAACATTAATAATAATTGTAGTTAAGATGAAATGATTATGATAACTTTACATAATGTTAAAGTAATAGAATCATATATTGAGCATGCGAGATAACACAATAGAATAAACGCGTACATACATACATGCATGCACACACACAGACCTATATATACTCATAAACACACACACACATGCATACACACAAGCATACACATATACATATGCGCACACATACACATGCGCACATACACACGCATACACCCATTCATATACATAAGTAAATTGCACATATGTTGCATTAATTCATTAACATAACATTTTAAAGTACATACACATATGCACATTTATAAGGAAAAAGTGAATTAGTTAATAGGTCATTATAATATTAGTTTTTGATCGGCTTTTGAATGTGTTGAGGGAAGGAGCTTCTTGAATTTGTGGGGATAGAAGTCCAAATTACAGGACCCAAATATGTAATTGAATGTTGAAATTTTAAAAGACGATGAATAGAAAAACTAAGGTTGTCGCGGTGACGGGTACTATAATTATGAGATGGGAGGAGGTCACGCATTTCATTCTTATTTTTATACATGAGTGTAGCTATTTCCAGTGTAATTATATCATCCAGTTTTAATTTTTTTGTTTCTTTGAAGAGTGGAGTAGTGTGTGGTAAATGATTGCTGTTAGTAATAATTCTTACAATATTTTTGAGTTACAATCTGAGGGGGGGGGGGGGTTAAATAGGTGGTGTATGTTGTACACCAAATGGAGTTACAGTAGGTTATTAGTGAATAAATGTGTGCACAGTATATTGACTTTAATACATTTTGAGGCATGAGATCCTTTATTTGATAAAGTAAAGCAATGTGTCTTGATATTTTCAGTGTAAGGTTATGTATGTGATATTTAAATGATAATGAATCATCATAATCTACACCAAGAAATCTCACTCTATCCATTTTAGAAATTATTTCATTATTGATTTTTAAATTAATCAAGTTAGACGCTTTTTTAGTAGTGAATAGCATAAAGCAAGTTTTCTTTGTATTAATTGTAAGTCTGTTACATAGACACCATTGGTATAGTTTTTCGAGTTCATGATTTGCATTTAGTACAAGTTGATCTTGGTTCGGACCTGTTAAGTAGAGTGTCGTGTCATCGGCAAACAATATACTTTTAGCTTTAAAGAAAAGATTTGATATATCATTGATGTATATTAGAAACAAAATTGGGCCTAGAACGCTTCCTTGAGGTACACCAAGTTTTACAGTGGTAGTAGATGATTTTTCGCCGCTAAATACAGTACATTGATGTCTATCTGTTAGGTAATCCTTGAACCAAGAGAGTATTGGGCCTCTGATCCCATAGTGGTACATTTTGTTAATAAGAATGTTATGGTGTACTGTATCAAAGGCTTTAGCAAAATCTATAAATATGGATAAGACATGGAGTTTTTTGTCAATTGCAGAAAGTACATCATTAGAAAATACATTTAAGGCTGTAAAAGTGCTGCAGTTCCACCTAAAACCATACTGAGAAGGGTTTAATATATTCTTAGTTTCAAGATAGTCAAGTAAATAAACCTTCATTAAAGTTTCAAATATTTTAGAGAAAATTGTAAGTTGAGATATTGGTCTATAATTTTAGGGTCATCATCGGGACCAGACTTGTGGACAGGTGTAATTTTGCAGTCTTCAACAGAGATGGAAAAGTTCCAGTTGTAACAGATTGATTAAAAGTATAGCCAAAGGATTGAAATGAAATGAGAGTTTCTTTTAATATAAGAGGGTGATATATCATTAATGCCTGATTTTTTATTGTTTAATGACTTAATTACTGTAGCCAAATCAAAGGTGGTAACAATAGGGCACATCATAGAATTTGGAAAGTTACCTTTAAGATTGTCTTTCGAGTATATATAGAATGCTACCGATAAAACTGACGGAACACTTAATACTTAATTATTATACTGCAATGACTTGATATTGTTTGCTTTGTATGTATTACCTTTTAATTCATTGACTGTTTGACAAATCTTTTGGTATTTCTGCAAAATTTGTAAATATTTGGAAATAATAGTTCATTTTGGCAACCCTAATATTCTGAGTAACGTAATTTCTATATTGTTTAAAGGTCTCATAAGAAACTGTTCCAAGTTTATACATTTTAAACAAGTTACATTTATGTTTGATAGATTTAAGTATTCTGCCTGTAAGCCAAGCATTATGAAGTCTTTTTGTAGTTACATATTTTGTTTTAATGGGGAAACTTTTATTGTAACATTCATAAACTCTTTCATAGAAAAGATTAAAATTATCATTTGAGTTTTCTAGATTTAGTAGTTCCTCCTGGTTTATTTCATGTAGCTCATTGGTAAATAGATTATGATTATTGGTGTTGAAGACAGTGATCAAAGTCCCTCTCTCTCTCCCTCACCTTCCACGGCAGCCGGGTGAGGAGGAGGAGGAGGAGCTCAGTGAGTATGGCCCACCAGGGAACACTTGGGGCTGTGGCCAGGGGTGGCCACATCCATGCTGTGGACCTGTGGAGGGTTACAACAGGTCAGGAAGGGTCAATGTGTGTATGTTTACCTGTGTTTGTATATGGGAAAGGGTTACAATCCTCTACAATACATCTTTAGGGGTGAGAAACTTGCCATATGAGGACAGACCTAAACATTTAAACCTGCATTCTCTAGAAAAGCGAAGGGTGTGAGGAGACTTGACGGAGGTTTACAAATGTATGAAGGGCTTTAATTAATAAGGGTGTTAATAAGACTTTGGTGGTGTGAGGGCAGGTAGGACACGTAGCAATGGGTTCAAGTAAGATAAATTCAGGACACAGGAAAGAAATGATTTACTGACAGAGTGGTGGATGAGTGGAACACACCTGGCAGTCATGTGGTGGTGCCAACACAAGATACATTCAAGAAGAGGTTAGATGAGTTCATGGATAGTGAGGAGCTGCCTTGTATTGGCCTATCAGCCTCTTGCAGACTCCTTATTATCTTGTGTTACGTTATATCTCAAATGCATGAGTAGACTAATGGATGCCTCCTCCTCATCATATGCTAGCCTACTCTTATGGCTTGAAATAACACAAATAATGAATGCCTGACTCAGCGATGGGTTAGCTCAGGCAGGGGTTATGTCCCTCACTGACAGACGGACTGACTAACCGGGACTTCCTTGGGGTCACTGTCGTGCGGTAGAGCGGTGACTCACTGGACCACACGACTGGAGACAATGACGTCCTGATGGGGCACTGGCGGGGCGACGCGGGGCAGCAGAGGACACGGCACAACAGGGCAGGGATGACAGGGAGGATTGAGTTTAGTTATGCACACGGCAGAGGTCAGAGTAAGTGTTCATTGATCCGTTTAATTTGTCAAGCGTAAGACTACCTAAGCCTTTCCTTGGGCATGAAAACAGTATTGCCAGCTCTCCCTCACGAAGAAATGCCAGCTATTACCAGCTCAAAAAACAATGTCAGCTTTTAAACTGTTTTCTGCCTCCCTTACATTCCATAGAGTTCATTTCCATCACTTTTTGGGGTCTGTTTGCTATTACTGACAGGGATAATGAGTGTGTTGGGTGTGGCCACTGACCCACAGCAGAGGTTCATGGGAAGCGTGAAGGGAACAGTGCCTGGCTGACTGACATTGCTGGGACTGATCTCAAGGCCTGGGTCAATATCCTCAGAGTTCAGGCCTCACACACCAACAATGGATAAGACTCTCTGGGTACTTCCATGGGTAGTGGTACGAGGCTAATTATAATTTGACAGGGCTTTGGTAGAGGTTGTATTAGTAGTAATATTTCCATGGGCAGTGTTATGAGCCAAGTGATAGCATGACAAGGCTTTGGTAGAGGTTGTGTTAGTAGTATTTCCATGGGCAGTGTTATGAGCCAAGTGATAGCATGACACGGCTTTGGTAGAGGTTTTGTTAGCAGTATTTCCATGGGCAGTTTGAAGAGCAAAGTGATAGTTTGACACGGCTTTGGTAGTGGTTGTGTTAGCAGTATTTCCATGGGCAGTTTGAAGAGCAAAGTGATAGTTTGACAAGGCTTTGGTAGAGGTTGTGTTAGTAGTATTTCCATGGGCAGTTTGAAGAGCAAAGTGATAGTTTGACAAGGCTTTGGTAGAGGTTGTGTTAGTAGTATTTCCATGGGCAGTTTGAAGAGCAAAGTGATAGTTTGACAAGGCTTTGGTAGAGGTTGTGTTAGTAGTATTTCCATGGGCAGTTTGAAGAGCAAAGTGATAGTTTGACAAGGCTTTGGTAGAGGTTGTGTTAGTAGTATTTCCATGGGCAGTTTTAAGAGCAAAGAGATAGTTTGACACGGCTTTGGTAGACTCAAGGATAATTTCCGGTAAACAAGAGAAACTGTTATGTAATGTATCAGTCTTTTTAAAATGCATAATGAAAATAGTTACAAATCACCAAGGATGAAGTATAAAATCACTGTTGAACAACTCAGCTGAGCATGTCGGGGATGTGTCTGGAACAAGAGGTTCACAACACACTGCTTGAAACTTGCTTTCCAGAGGAATGTTAAGGATCACTGGATCTCGGAGTGGCATTCAACAGTAAATCATCATGCAGTACTTATGTGACTTATAAGGACAGTTTCTCTTTTCAAAGCTACTTAATAAGGTTACCAAATCTGTACAGAATAAGTCTTTGTAAATTTAGAACTAATAACCACAGATTACCCATTGTTGTAAGAGGCAGGTTTACCAGAACCCCCAGAGAGGAGTTTTGTGGCAAATGTGGCAACAATAGTCTAGGATTACCCATATTAAGTAACAATAGTCTAGGATTACCCATAGTAAGTAACAATAGTCTAGGATTACCCATAGTAAGTAACAATAGTCTAGGATTACCCATAGTAAGTAACAATAGTCTGGGTAGTGATGCCGGGGTGCAGAGATATAACCAACACCATACCTCTTCTTTGGCTCTGAAAGGATATGATGACCTGACTTGGCAACAGAAAATGGGAGTAAAAACATGAGTAGGAGATTGCGAGCTAAGATAGTGGTGCTGATGAGGCCGAATTAATACCAAGAACTCAATTTCTTTTTTACCTCTGAAATGACATATACGTACCGGGTCAACAGTTAGTGATCCCAGTGGCATGGCGGAGTGTCTTGCAAACACTTTTAGCCATATACACAGCCTCGCCCCAACCCTTCCTGCAGCTCACCAGATGTCTAATACTCAGTTTTCTTTTATTCTGCCATCTCTGGAAAGAGTTAAGTTGGCTATTGACAATTTGGATAATAACACTAGTATGGGTCCTGATGGCATTCATCCTCTGGTTCTGAAATCTTGTCAATATCATCTGGCTTACCCTTTACACCTTATTTTTACAAAATTATTAAATACTGGACAAGTGCCCTCAGCATGGAAAAGTTCTAACATAGTCCCTATATTTAGGAAAGGTTTGCACTCGGACCCTTTGAATTACCGTCCTGTGAGTCTAACATCTATATGCTGCAAGATGCTTGAAAGAATTATTGTGGAACAACTTAATCTTTACTTGGATAATAATTTAATTTTGTCTGATGCCCAGTTTGGCTTCAGAGCAGGAAGGAGTGTCAAGGATCAGTTACTCTTGACTTATGATGAAATTAGTCAAAAGTGTTGATGCAGGAGGTACAGTTGACCTAATCTTACTTGATTTCTCAAAAGCTTTCGACACAGTTTGCCATTCCATTTTGATCACAAAGCTACATCACTTGGGTATTTCTAGTAACATATTGTCTTGGATTCATAACTTTCTTACCGGCAGGAAAATGTCAGTTGTTGTTGACGGTTAGTACCTGCAAAAGTGTGTTAAGTGGTGTTCTGCAAGGTTCAGTCCTGGGTCTCGTTCTTTTTCTTATTTACATTAACCACCTGACGTCATCACTTAGCTGCCAATATAAGATCTTTGCTGATGACTTGAAAATTTATATGAAGGTTCAGAGTAATAATATTTCCTCCACAATCAACTGTATAGCTACTTTCCAGCAAGATATTGATGTACTGAATGGAATGGCAAAATCATGGGGTCTTAACCTCCACCCAGACAAATGTGTGGCTTTGAGATTTGGCAGAGATCTCCCTCCTGCTGGCCTTTTCGACCAGTACTTCATTGGTGATATTCCTATCCCATTTACCACTCTGAGCAGAGATTTAGGGGTAATGTTTGATGCTAAACTGAAATTTCATGACCATATTCGTTCCGTGGCTTCCAAAGCGGGTGGTGGCTTCCAATTTACTGAAATCAACACTGTGTCATAGAGGCTTGATCCTTGTTTACCTTTGGTACGGGTGTACACTGCTACCTTACTGTACCCACATCTCTCTCATCAGTCGTCTTCTCCAACGAATCCTTTGATAGCCTTTTTGAATTTTGCTTTGACTCTCATTCGACCGGCTTAGTCGCCGCACTACACTACCACCTGTCGTCCTCATCCATGTAGCTATCCAGTCTACTCTTAAAACAGGCTATCTTCCCTGCACTCACTATGTGATTGCTGAGTCTATTCCACTCCCCCACCACTCTATTACTAAACCAATGCTTGCCTATTTCCCTCCTACATCTATACTTTTTATAATTTAAATCCATTACTGCATGTTCTATCCTGCTGGCTAATTCTCAGTACTTTACTTATATCGCCTTTGTTGTAACCCTTGACCTATTTGAATACTTTTATCAGATCTCCCTGCACTCTCTTGAGACATGTCCCCTTATACATGACCTTGTTCTCTCCCTTTCCTCCATTCCATCTAAAAGGAAAACTCTCGAAGTGCACTCCACACTCTCTCTTTCCCTCTCCTCCATTCCATCTACAGGTAAAACTCTAGAAGTGCACCCACCCACTCTCTCTCTCTCTCTCTCTCTCTCTCTCTCCTCCTCCATGAAGGTCTGTGTACACTTGAGGGCCTGGCAGGCAGAGTGTGGCTGAGGGTGTCACAGGCTGACCTGAGGGTGTGGAGCCTGGCTGGGGCTGGTGTGGGGCCCTGAGTGGAGTCGTGGCCGGAAGTGTTCTGCTGTGTGGGGCGCCGCGCCTGGCCAGGGTGGGGATGAGGGTGTGGAGCCTGGCTGGGGCTGGTGTGGGGCCCTGAGTGGAGTCGTGGCCGGAAGTGTTCTGCTGTGTGGGGCGCCGCGCCTGGCCAGGGTGGGGATGAGGGTGTGGACTGTGGAGCCTGGCTGGGGCTGCTGTGGGGCCCTGAGTGGAGTTGTGGCCGGAAGTGTTCTGCTGTGTGGGGCGCCGCGCCTGGCCAGGGTGGGGATGAGGGTGTCACAGGCCACGCGGCCAGCCACACACCACTCTGTTTGTTTACATGTAGGGCGGCATAGTCCTGATGGTGATGATGATGTTGTTCCTGCCTTTGTCTTTGCAGCGGCGCCTCCCGAACGATGTTTAGAATATTTACATAGATTTACATAGAAAATCAGACCACACAGACCCCATGGTCCAGACTTGGTGGTCTGTCCTTAAACCTAAGTGATTTTACATTAATCAGAAGACTCCAAAACGTTGCATTTCTACTCTAGTTGATATTACGTTGAAGGAAGTGACGGTCGAGCTTATTTTTGAAGGAGTCAATCGTGTTACACTGGACCACTGATGGTGGAAGCAGAGTATATACAGAGAGGTATTCCATCCGCGCATCCCAGGTCACGTGACTGTGACTCATGTGAGCCTCAGGTCGGTGCGAGGCTGGGGCTCATTCACTCAGTCTAACCTTGACATCAGTTCGTTGCGCACGCGCCGCGCCCCAGTTCCCCAAGCCGCAATCTGACCTCGCCCGCAACCTTGAGACCAGATTTTTTTTTCGCCTTAAAATGCCCAATAGTTGTGCTGTGCGCTGCTGCCATAACACGAAAAAGAGGACGAAAGGATGTATAAGGTTTTTCCGTTTCCCGAGAGATGAGAAACTGAGAAAAAGATGGATTTTGTTGTGTGCCCTTAAATACAGAGAGAGAGAGAGAGAGAGAGAGAGAGAGAGAGAGAGAGAGAGAGAGAGAGAGAGAGAGAGAGAGAGAGAGAGAGAGAGAGAGAGAGAGAGAGAGAGAGAGAGAGAGAGAGAGAGAGAGAGAGAGAGAGACAGAGAGATTTACATAGATTTACATAGAAAATCAGACCACACAGACCCCATGGTCCAGACTTGGTGGTCTGTCCTTAAACCTAAGTGATTTTACATTAATCAGAAGACTCCAAAACGTTGCATTTCTACTCTAGTTGATATTAAGTTGAAGGAAGTGACGGTCGAGCTTATTTTTGAAGGAGTCAATCGTGTTACACTGGACCACTGACGGTGGAAGCTTATTCCATTCTCGCACTACAACGTTGGTGAAGAAAAATTTGGTGCAGTCTGAATTTACTTGTCTACATCTGAGTTTTACGCCATTGTTCCTCGTGCGCAAAGTGTCATCGATCATAAACAATGTTGATCTGTCTACATTCGTGAAACCATTAAGTATTTTAAAACATTCGATCAGTTTTCCTCGGAGGCGACGTTTCTCAAGAGAGAACATGTTAAGGGTAGAAAGCCTTTCTTCGTAGGATTTGTTGCGCAAGGAAGGGATCATTTTCGTTGCCCGACGCTGAACACCTTCTAATTTAGCAATATCCTTTGCATGGTGGGAAGACCAAAACTGTACCGCATATTCCAAGTGGGGTCTGACTAAACTGTTGTAGAGCGGGAGTATTACATCTTTATTCTTGAATACAAAGTTTCTTTTAATGAAGCCCAACATTCTGTTCGCTTTATTTGCTGCATCGATGCATTGCTGTGAGAATTTGAGGTTTGACGCGATTTTGACCCCCAAGTCTTTGACGCATTGAACGCTTTTGAGTTTAACACCGCGCATTTCGTATTCGAACTTCTTATTCCTCGTTCCAACTTGAAGGACCTGGCACTTGTCTACGTTAAAGGGCATCTCCCATCTATCCGACCAAGCTGAAATTTTGTGCAAATCCTCTTGGAGGCTTTGCCTGTCTTCGTCAGTGAGAACCGAGTTGCCAATCTTTGTGTCGTCTGCAAATTTACTAATGCGGTTATTGAGTCCAACATCCACGTCGTTGATGTAAATAATGAAGAGCACTGGGCCAGGACCGAGCCCTGAGGACGCCACTAGTGACAGGCGCCCACTCTGAGTTAAATCCGTCGATCACTACTCTTTGTTGTCTGTTGCTCAACCAATTCGCGATCCATTGGTTTACTTGACCGTCAATACCTATTTGCTTTAATTTGTAAAGTAATTTATGATGCGGGACTTTATCAAACGCTTTCTGGAAATCAAGATAGACTACGTCCAGTGATTTGGTTACGTCATAAACAGTGAAGAGGTCGTTATAAAAGGTTAATAGGTTTGATAGGAAGGATCTTTTGTTTCGGAAGCCATGTTGTGAGTCCCCAATCAATGAGTGGCTTTCAAGGTAATTCACAATTTTGTCTCTAATTATGCCCTCAAGTAGCTTACCTACAACCGAAGTTAGACTAATGGGCCTGTAATTACCTGGTACTTTTTTGTCTCCTTTCTTGAAAATCGGTGTCACGTTAGCCTTTTTCCAATCTGAAGGGACGATGCCTTGTCGCAAGGACATATTGAATACGGTTGTGAGGGAGGAGAGTATTTCGCTCTTTGTTTCTTTCAGCAGAGTTGGATATACTTTGTCAGGTCCAGGACTTTTATTTGTTTTAAGTGAATGGAGAGCTTTAAGGACCTCATCGGTTGTTATTTCAAAATTAGGCAATGCATGCTCGAGATTTACAATAGTACTGGTGTTGGTGGTAGCGAGAGGAAGACTGTTAGTATTAAACACCGAGGGAAAGTAATTGTTTAAGAGGTTTGCAATGTGTTGGCTGTCAGTCACTAGTGCACCATCGCTGTTTGTTAAAGGTCCAATACCACTTTTGATCGCCTTTCTGTTGTTTATGTAACTGAAGAAAGATTTCGGATTATTGTTACAGTTGGCTGCAATATTTTCTTCGTATCTACGCTTTGCCTGACCTACTAGTCTTTTTACTCGTCGCCTGGCATCATTATAAAGTCTAATGTTTTCGGGCGTGCTTTGTTCTTTCTTTAACCTGTAAAACAATTTTCTCTCATTGACTGATTGTTTAATTTCGCTATTAAACCACGGTGGGCTTTTATTAGTGTTAATTCGCTTCTCGCACAAGGGGACGAATGTGTTCTGCTGAGTGAGTAAGTGATTTTTAAGGCTTAGCCAGGCTTCCTCTACGTTGCCGTCATCTGATAGTTGTATTTCTGTTAGTTTTTGTCGGATTTCTACGAAGTTAGCTCTTTTGAAATTGGGCACCTTTACTTTATTTTCAGTCACTGATGATTGAGCTTTAATGTCGACGCGCACTAATTTATGATCGCAAGAACCGAGGTGTTCTCCTACCGTGACACTACTGACTAGGTTATCTTGGGTTGTTATAACAAGGTCGAGTATATTATTTTGTCGAGTTGGCTCAGAAACCATTTGGCTTAGATAATTTTCTTCTAGAAATTCGATCATTCTATGTGACTCGCCTTCTGTACCTGACAGTGACGCCCAGTCGATATGGGAGAGGTTAAAGTCTCCTAATATCAGTGAGTCGCTGTTATTAAGTGACTGCCTTAAGACGCTGTACATTTCAAGGTCGTCATCGAGTGATTGCCCGGGAGGTCTGTAGGTGACAGATATATTTAAGTTGACTTTTGCAATGTTTACTCGCACGCACAAATGTTCAACGTTACTGTTTCCCGGTGTTTTATCAGTGGGTTGCAAATAAAAGAGAGAGAGAGAGAGAGAGAGAGAGAGAGAGAGAGAGAGAGAGAGAGAGAGAGAGAGAGAGAGAGAGAGAGAGAGAGAGAGAGAGAGAGAGAGAGAGAGAGAGAGAGATTCTTATTATAGTATGTCAAATTGGAATAAATGCCTCTTAAATACAGAGAGAGAGAGAGAGAGAGAGAGAGAGAGAGAGAGAGAGAGAGAGAGAGAGAGAGAGAGAGAGAGAGAGAGAGAGAGAGAGAGAGAGAGAGAGAGAGAGAGAGAGAGAGAGAGATTCTTATTTGGAATAAATGCCTCTTAAATACAGAGAGAGAGAGAGAGAGAGAGAGAGAGAGAGAGAGAGAGAGAGAGAGAGAGAGAGAGAGAATTCTTGTTATTATAAATATGCCAGATTGAGAAATTGAAATAGAGCCCCTTAAATACAGACAGAAAGCTGAGAGAATGGGACCACTTGGTGGTTGAGAGGATGGGGGGGGGGGGGGTGAGTGATGGGGTGGGAGCGTATCACGGGCTACAGGAGCGCGTTTGGAGATCATCACCTTCACACAGCCCATCCCAGACTAACGCTGGCTCCCAGAGCGAGGCGGTCAAAGGAGGCTCACGTGACGCACATGCGCGGGCGAGACCAAAATAAGCCGAGCGGATGGAATACCTCTCTGTATATACTCTGGGTGGAAGCTTATTCCATTCTCGCACTACAACGTTGGTGAAGAAAAATTTGGTGCAGTCTGAATTTACTTGTCTACATCTGAGTTTTACGCCATTGTTTCTCGTGCGCAATGTGTCATCGATCATAAACAATGTTGATCTGTCTACATTCGTGAAACCATTAAGTATTTTAAAACATTCGATCAGTTTTCCTCGGAGGCGACGTTTCTCAAGCGAGAACATGTTAAGGGTAGAAAGCCTTTCTTCGTAGGATTTGTTGCGCAAGGAAGGGATCATTTTCGTTGCCCGACGCTGAACACCTTCTAATTTAGCAATATCTTTTGCATGGTGGGGGGACCAAAACTGTACCGCATATTCCAAGTGGGGTCTGACTAGACTGTTGTAGAGCGGGAGTATTACATCTTTATTCTTGAATACAAAGTTTCTTTTAATGAAGCCCAACATTCTGTTCGCTTTATTTGCTGCATCGATGCATTGCTGTGAGAATTTGAGGTTTGACGCGATTTTGACCCCCAAGTCCTTGACGCATTGAACGCTTTTGAGTTTAACGCCGCGCATTTCGTATTCGAACTTCTTATTCCTCGTTCCAACTTGAAGGACCTAGCACTTGTCTACGTTAAAGGGCATCTCCCATCTATCCGACCAAGCTGAAATTTTGTGCAAATCCTCTTGGAGGCTTTGCCTGTCTTCGTCAGTCAGAACCGAGTTACCAATCTTTGTGTCGTCTGCAAATTTACTAATGCGGTTATTGAGTCCAACATCCACGTCGTTGATGTAAATAATGAAGAGCACTGGGCCAAGAACCGAGCCCTGAGGGACGCCACTAGTGACAGGCGCCCACTCTGAGTTAA
The DNA here is from genome assembly GCF_024679095.1 of Eriocheir sinensis. NCBI lineage: Eukaryota > Metazoa > Arthropoda > Malacostraca > Decapoda > Varunidae > Eriocheir > Eriocheir sinensis. The sequence continues at coordinate 44,593 of NW_026110845.1, forward strand.
ATCCGTCAATCACTACTCTTTGTTGTCTGTTGCTCAACCAATTCGCGATCCATTGGTTTACTTGACCGTCAATACCTATTTGCTTTAATTTGTAAAGTAATTTATGATGCGGGACTTTATCAAACGCTTTCTGGAAATCAAGATAGACTACGTCCAGTGATTTGGTTACGTCATAAACAGTGAAGAGGTCGTTATAAAAGGTTAATAGGTTTGATAGGAAGGATCTTTTGTTTCGGAGGCCATGTTGTGAGTCCCCAATCAATGAGTGGCTTTCAAGGTAACTCACAATTTTGTCTCTAATTATGCCCTCAAGTAGCTTACCTACAACCGAAGTTAGACTAATGGGCCTGTAATTACCTGGTACTTTTTTGTCTCCTTTCTTAAAAATCGGTGTCACGTTAGCCTTTTTCCAATCTGAAGGGACGATGCCTTGTCGCAAGGACATATTGAATACGGTTGTGAGGGAGGAGAGTATTTCGCTCTTTGTTTCTTTCAGCAGAGCTGGATATACTTTGTCAGGTCCAGGACTTTTATTTGTTTTGAGTGATTTGAGGGCTTTAAGGACTTCATCGGGTTTTATTTCAAAGCTAGACAATGCATGCTCGGGATTTACATTAGTACTGGTGTTGGTGGTGGTGGCGGGAGGACTGTTATTATTAAACACCGAGGAAAAGTAATTGTTTAATAGGTTTGCAACGTGTTGGCTATCAGTCACTAGTGCACCGTCGCTGTTTGTTAAAGGTCCAATTCCACTTCTGATCGCCTTTCTGTTGTTTATGTAACTGAAGAAGGATTTCGGATTATTTTAACAGTTGGCTGCAATATTTTCTTCATATCTACGCTTTGCCTGACGCACTAATCTGTTTATTCGTCGCCTGGCATCATTGTAAAGTCTAATGTTTTCGGGCGTGCTTTGCTCTTTCTTTAACCTGTAAGACAATTTTCTCCTTGACTGAGTGTTTAATTTCGCTATTAAACCAAGGTGGACTTTTATTAGTGTTAATTCGCTTCTCGCACAAGGGGAAAAATGTGTCCTGCTGAGTGAGTAAGTGATTTTTAAAGCTTAGCCAGGCGTCCTCTACATTGCCGTCATCTGATAGTTGCATATCTATTAGTTTTCGTCGGATTTCCACGAAGTTGGCTCTTTTGAAATTGGGCACCTTTACTTTATTTTCAGTCACCGATGTTTGAGCTCTAATGTCAACGCGCACTAGTTTATGATCGCAGGAACCGAGGTGTTCTCCTACCGTGACATTACTGACTAGGTTATCTTGGGTCGCTATGACAAGGTCAAGTATGTTATTTTGTCGAGTTGGTTCAGAAACCATTTGGCTTAGATAATTTTCCTCTAGAAATTCGATCATTCTATGGGACTCACCTTCTGTACCCGACAGTGTCGCCCAGTCGATATGGGGGAGGTTAAAGTCTCCTAGTATCAGTGAGTCGCTGTTATTAAGTGACTGCCTTAAGACGCTGTACATTTCAAGATCGGCATCGAGTGATTGCCTCAGAGGCCTGTAAATGACAGATATATTTAAATTGACTTTTGCAGTGTTTACTCGCACGCACAAATGTTCAACGTTACTGTTTCTTGGTGTTCTGTCAGTGGGTTGCAAGTAGCTTTTGACAAAAAGGGCGACACCACCCCCTCTACGGTTTACACGATCATTGTTGAAGAATCTGTAGCCATCTATGTTGTATTCGGAACTTAAATCAATATTAGTGGTGTCGATAAATGTTTCGGTTATAGCAATTACGTCAAAGTTTTCTGTCAGAGCAAGACATCGCAGTTCATCAAACTTGTTTCTTAGGCTACGCGCATTGAAACTAAGGACTCTTAGGTTATCTTGAAGCTTGGTAATAGAGGTGGTGGTACTGGAGGGTTCAATGTTACGAGTCTGTTGCGGTGTATGGTGTCTATTTACACGGGCGGGATGGAAGGACGTGGCTGAGAGTCGTTTTTTGTTGTTCGGTCGTTACGTACGGCGATGTTGAGGAGCCTTCCGAATCTGGCTGCCCCGATGGGGGACAGGTGTATGCCGTCCCTTTGGAAAAGTTTACTCTGGCCGTTGAAATCGTTACAGGCGTTAAAGAACTCGACGTCAAGCTCTCCGCAGAGAGTCTGCAGGCGGTTGTTGAGGCTGAAGGCCTCACTGTAGAAGTCGCCCTCATCCCATGTCCGTGGTAGAATTCCTGAAATCAAAATATTAGGGGATTTAGACTTATACTGCTGGATGAGCCTACGGTACTTGTCGAGAGAGAGAGAGAGAGAGAGAGAGAGAGAGAGAGAGAGAGAGAGAGAGAGAGAGAGAGAGAGAGAGAGAGTAAAAAAGGGGGATAAAGAACGAGAATAAGTAAGACATTAGAGAGCATATCAAATAGGAGGTAAAGGAGGGTGTTATGTGGTACGTGATGAGGATAGGAGAAAGAGGAAGGGGAGAGGGGATCGAGGAGAGTAATAAAGAGATTGATTGATAGTTTATTGTTGCAAGTAAACAACAAAGGAGAAGGGAGGAGGATAGCAGGGCACGATAACAGAAAACCATATTCCCGATAACCGATAACTGATAATGGAAAACCTTATCGGTGATAACCGATACTCGTTAACTGGAGACACAAATATAGGCGATAACCGATACCGATATAAATCCACAATTCCGATAATAGCTAGCGATAAGTCCGACAGGCGGTGGCTGAGCTGGTAGCGTGCTGAGTTCACATACACCGCGTGATGGACGACTCGGGTTCGAATCACGCTACCACCTCGGATTTTTCAGTCACCGCCGAGTGGCTCAAAACTACCCACATGCTGTCCTGAAGACCACCCATCAACCCGGTCTCTAGAGGAAGCCGTCCAAGCGAATCAAGAACAAGTTCCGGGGGGGCAGCATGAGCCAATGCAAGATGGCGCCACTATAAACACTCGCCTGCGCCAGAACGGGCTGGGACGACCATCAGGCCCCACCGGGAAGAAGCCTTGGGCCGACCATCAGGCCCCACCGGGTGTAATAGGCCGCGACGTAAAAAAAAAAAAAAAAAGGCGAAAACGATACTATATTGATATTTCAAATATAAAAAAAACATAGATGAATTCAAATTTTCATTATCTGTATTTTAGAAAACTTACAAAACCTGAAAACCACAAGTTGACACGTACCTATGGACGGTAATACTAGAAACACCTGAACCGGTGTTATGTTATTTGGCAGCCTCACCGTCAAAAGCTGGCGCTTTTGTTACAGAGCTCCGAGGTAGGTGTGAAATCAATGAAGTTCAGTTTCCCACTGAGCACACACAGCCTGACAGGTTGATGCGTGATGACTGGTGCAAAGTGAACCTGTTCAAACATGAGAAGGAATGCTATCCCCCAACAAGCACGTTTCATTATTCATCACATTAATGTGTGTTCCCATATGGGAACCTTGGCAGTTAATGGGTTAAGTAACATACAAACATAAGCGCAGAGAGAGAGAGAGAGAGAGAGAGAGAGAGAGAGAGAGAGAGAGAGAGAGAGAGAGAGAGAGAGAGAGAGAGAGAGAGAGAGAGAGACCACAACAAAGAACAAAGCAAACTTTAACAAAGAACACACACACACACACACACACAAACACACACACACACACACACACACCCTCCTCACCATCAAGGCAAAAGGAATAAAACAACATAGCAAAGTGGGAATGGGAATATGAAATGACGCTGCAGAGAGGGAGGAATAGGAATAGGAACAGGTGGTTGGGAGGGAGTGGGAAAGGAAAGGCAGAACGTTAGCAGGAGTAGAAGTTTGGAATACCGTGACACAACTGGAAGATGAACCTGGAATGTAGGAATCAAGAGGAATAGGAAGCAATGAAGCTTGTTGAACGGAATGGCGAGATGCAGAGTAAAGTAGGAATGGAGATGTGAGAAAGCTTGGAATACCGTGACCTATGCAAGATACATCAGGAATTACTGGAACAATTGGAACTGAACCTGGAATACGAGGAAACGAAACAGACATCAGTAATAATAATTGAAAAGGAAGTGAAAAGGTTGAAATAGGAGGAGACTGAAATCCGTGAAATTTGCAAGATATACATTAGGAATTAGTTGAAAATTTTGAACATGAGCCAGGAATACGGGAATACGAAACACACGTTAGTAATAGGTATCAATGAAGCTTGTAGGAATAAATGACTGGAAAGCCGTGAAATATGAAAAGTAGTAGTAATAGTAGTAGTAGTAGTAGTAGTAGTAGTAGTAGTAGTAATAGGAGGAGGAGGAGGAGGAGGAGGAGAAAGAGGAGTAGGAGGAGGATTGAGAGAGAGAGAGAGAGAGAGAGAGAGAGAGAGAGAGAGAGAGAGAGAGAGAGAGAGAGAGAGAGAGAGAGAGAGAGAGAGAGAGAGAGAGAGAGAGAGAATTATGAACTATATCATAAACTATTACATGATAATTAAACTATTCGAAACGATATTATCCAAACTTATTCACTCATGTATTCACTCTCTTCCCCTTTCCCTCACCCTCCCTCTTCTCCAGGGTTGTTGATTTTTTAAATATCTTTTTAAATAAAAAAACGGATTTTTTTTATTTAAATCAGATTTTTTATTTAAATCGATTTTTTAAATTTTTTATAAATGAAAATAATTAAATGAATGTAGACCTCAATATTCTCTACATTAGTTTGCAACACTTGTTGGAGTATTCTTGTACTATATTCCATCCTTATAAGTAACCTGGCTGGCTGTTTGAGCCGGTCCTGAGACTGACCAGCCGCAGCCAGCCAGCCACTGGCCAGCACAACTCTGTCTACTCTCTTAACAGTCTAACCAGATCATGTCATGTTTTGGACATGTCCTCACGGATGTTGCACAAAGAAACATGACAGTAGCTTCAAATGAAAGTATCAGAAAAGGCTGTGGATGATCCATGTATGTATGTGAAGTGATTCTTTGAAAAACGGGCAAATGTTTCAAATATTTCCTTGACTGTCACTTCCTATAGTTGGTGATTTTTGTCCCTTTTAATAGGTTTTCTTTAGTTCATTTGAGTGTTTGGAGGGGCCCAAGACTACCCACATGCTGTCCTCATGATTGCCCATCAACCCAGACTCCAACGAAACTCTCTAAAGAGGATCAAGTGAAGTTCGGGAGGGGGGGATTAGTCAAGCAAGATGGCGGCAATATAAAACAGTTGCCTGCGCCACCAATTGGCTGGAACCATCCAAAAGAGTAAAGATGAGGGCATATGCTGTAGCTGAGCATGGCCGCAGTGCTCATCTCCGTAACATTGGCCCTTGAGCCATTTCTGGGAAGAGCCCATCACCCCGGGACAGGGTCAGCGTGACATCCGGGTTACCACAGTGTACCTTCCCCGGGCTTCCCCAGGTTCCCATTTATCCACCAGCCCAAAATGGAAGATGACCAGCTGGGTGAGCTCCACGCTGACTGCCCAGGTTGGGATTCGAACCCAGGGCCGCGGAGTCATTGTTAGGCACGCACCACTAGACCATGGAGGCACAAAAAAAAATATCCACGGGGTGAGAAACTTGCTAGATGAGGATAGACTTAAGGTGGAAAGTCATTTTTACGGTTGAAAAAATCATTTTTTTGAACATTTCCATATGAACTTGCGCGGCTCGTGCGGAGGTACTGCGCCGCACTGCCAAGCGTTAGAGCGTCATGGTGGCCTTTAATTAAATACCTACTACCCTACGCACGGGGGATTTAAACATATACTGTCACTTCTCTTTGTGTATCTTCAATTTGCATCCTCTTTTTCCGATTTTTTTCGTGATTATATGTAATTATGGTACTGTATGATAGTCTCTCCACATCTCCACGCGAGAAGAGTGAGTGAGTAGCGGGGAGGCAGAGTATTGATTTTGTGGCGCGGGAGGGTACACACGCTCCGCCCTCACACGTGCATTTCTCCTTGGCCTGCTTATACCGTCTTCCAGTGGATTTTCAGACACTATGGGGAAGCGGAAAGCTGTGGCTACATCAAAATAAAGCAAAGTTTGCTGGCCTAAAAAGGGTAAGATTTATGTCTCGGCTCATAATACTTGAGCACAACTTGGGATATGAGGCAAATAGATACATTGCCTATACAGGCTTCCCTTCAACTCCTGAGGCGACAATAACAAGAAAACAAATGGATAAAGCCAGGATTTCTCCACACCAACCAAAAAAGAAGAGAAATGAAAGAAAAAGCCGCGAGTCTGCAAATTATCAGGCAGGTGGCTTTGATGCATAAACCTGGCGACAATGAATGAGTTGGGTGGCGCCCAATGATACCCTCCCCTCTGAGGGATTGATATTTTGTCTTTTAGAATACATTGTGCATTCCTACATGTATTATAAGATACATGTATTATAAGATACAAAAGGGGACCAGGTGCCTAAATCTACTTAGAGGAAAAGCAATGTGAGCACACCCTCCCCGTAGAAGTGACCTGAGATGACCTGAAAGAGCTTCCTTGGAAATCTGACCTCTTGAACATTACCAGAGGAGTAAGATAAGGAACGAGACAGTTCTGTTGTGCTAGAAAACATCTCTGTACCATACATTGTCACCTAAACATAAAAGTGCGTTTTTTCAAAATGAAAATTTTAATGTAAAGAATTATATATCTCGACCAGTATTTGGACGATTTTTTTTTCAGCATAATACTCAGAAAATAATTATCTACAAAACTGCATATTGAGATTTGGTAATGTCGAGGTTTGTAGGATCTGTGATATTTATTTCGATAGTTTTTACAGAAAAAAAATTACCGCTTGAATTGATTTTGTTTTGTGCACTTATTATTTGCGATATACAAATGATAATATGTAGTATTGTTCCTTTGGGTGTCATTTAACCCGGCAGCGTCGGTGGACCCATTTTTGGGCTCCCGCGAGTCGGTCCGCTGAAACGGCGGACCCAGTTTTGGGCTCGGCTCAAAACACCTAATTCGAGCTAATTGTAGGCGGTGGTGGCATAGAGCAGCCCACCATGCATGAACTGGGTCATTGTGGTGGGTGATTGATCTTGAGGTGGGCTTATTTGTCATAGGTAGTGCTGTAAGGTCATGGCAGACTGAATTAGCTATCCATACAGTAATCACTTGTCAAATCCTCTAAAGTAGACAACAAGTGACTCTCGGCTAGATGCCACGTGTCACGAGACTGTTTATTTTGTAACAAACACCACCCAACAAGAATGGAGTTTGAGTATAAGTAAATATTTTAACGGCTTTATGATCATGAGAGGAGTACTCTGATGTACGGTCCATGCTCTTTTCTTAGTCTCAAAATGCAGTGTAAGGTTACCGTTTCTCGGGCACTTCTCGGCTTTCCCATAGCCGAAGCCCGAGGGTTAAATCTTAGATAAAGGATAATAATTTTTTTGAGCATGTGTACAACTTAAAAAAAAAATCCTTCAATTTTTATGAAAACTAGATCAGGGGTACCTCACAGTCTAGTGTTTAAACTGTAAAAAAATCATTAGTCTAGACGAAAAATTACGCCCACAGGAGATCAAAATGTTTGAACACGACCGTAAAAATGACTCTCCCCCTTAAGAATCTAATGCAGTCAATGTTAACAAGATAAGAAACTGTATGGAGTATGCATCTCATGTGTGGGGGGGGCTTCATTCACACAGCTCTCCTGGACAGAGTGGAGGTTAAGGCTCTTCGTCTCATCAGCTCTCCTCCTCATACTGAAAGTCTTCTACCTCTTAAAGTCCGCCGCCATGTTGCCTCTCTTTCTATCTCCTATCGATATTTTCATGCTGACTGCTCTTCTGAGCTTGCTATACTGCTACTACACTAAACACGCGGTTGTGGGCGGAGCAAGAGTATGGGATCCCTTGTACAGCCTTGCCGCGTGTCTCCCAGCCCGCGATGTAGAAATGTTCTAATTTAAGTAAAACCATGGCAAATGTGATCAGCAAATATGCATACACATTTAATCTTAGTATTATAACGTATGGAAGAACAGTTAACTTATTATGGATAAGATATTTGTAAGCATACAAAGAAACGTGGCATACATATTTTACAGTGTTGCTAAAAAATGCTATACTTATTATTGAGTTTCCCTTACGTTTTGGGATGGGTAAGGGGTTTCACAATTATATTAAGATTATATCGTGTACGTTAAAATAAGCTGACATAGGTATGAAAAAAAAACATTAAAATCCTCGCGGCGGTAACACTCCTTGCCAACACCCAGACACGCCCGCCATCCACACAGGTGGAGAGGTCAGGTGACTCCACTCAGGTCAGTCGGCGTCCTTGACCAGACACGATCGATATGGCTGCTCCACCAACACTCCCCCAGCATCTACATAGCCAAACAAAACAAGTTATCTTCAATGTCCGCCAGTATTTTGAACAGGAGAAGCAGAATGGAAGCACTCTTGAAGCCCTGTCAAAGGTTACTCGTCGCACAGCTGTAGCAACTCATGTCAGCGAAAGACCTGTGGAAAAAAATAACAAAGAAGCGAGAGAAAATGTTGAGAATCGCGCTCCCAAGTTTACATCTCCCAAGAAAAGGCAGCGATCAAAACCCATCATGGACTTCTTTGATAACACTAATGAAGATGTACTGCACAGAACAGTTTTGCAGTTCTACGCAAGAAAAGAAATCCCCACACTCGAAAAAATTCATGAAGAAAGGAGGGAGGGAGGAATTAAGAGAGAGAGAGAGAGAGAGAGAGAGAGAGAGAGAGAGAGAGAGAGAGAGAGAGAGAGAGAGAGAGAGAGAGAGAGAGAGAGATATTTACATAGATTTACATAGAAAATCAGACCACACAGACCCCATGGTCCAGACTTGGTGGTCTGTCCTTAAACCTAAGTGATTTTACATTAATCAGAAGACTCCAAAACGTTGCATTTCTACTCTAGTTGATATTAAGTTGAAGGAAGTGACGGTCGAGCTTATTTTTGAAGGAGTCAATCGTGTTACACTGGACCACTGACGGTGGAAGCTTATTCCATTCTCGCACTACAACGTTGGTGAAGAAAAATTTGGTGCAGTCTGAATTTACTTGTCTACATCTGAGTTTTACGCCATTGTTCCTCGTGCGCAAAGTGTCATCGATCATAAACAATGTTGATCTGTCTACATTCGTGAAACCATTAAGTATTTTAAAACATTCGATCAGTTTTCCTCGGAGGCGACGTTTCTCAAGAGAGAACATGTTAAGGGTAGAAAGCCTTTCTTCGTAGGATTTGTTGCGCAAGGAAGGGATCATTTTCGTTGCCCGACGCTGAACACCTTCTAATTTAGCAATATCCTTTGCATGGTGGGGAGACCAAAACTGTACCGCATATTCCAAGTGGGGTCTGACTAAACTGTTGTAGAGCGGGAGTATTACATCTTTATTCTTGAATACAAAGTTTCTTTTAATGAAGCCCAACATTCTGTTCGCTTTATTTGCTGCATCGATGCATTGCTGTGAGAATTTGAGGTTTGACGCGATTTTGACCCCCAAGTCTTTGACGTATTGAACGCTTTTGAGTTTAACGCCGCGCATTTCGTATTCGAACTTCTTATTCCTCGTTCCAACTTGAAGGACCTGGCACTTGTCTACGTTAAAGGGCATCTCCCATCTATCCGACCAAGCTGAAATTTTGTGCAAATCCTCTTGGAGGCTTTGCCTGTCTTCGTCAGTGAGAACCGAGTTGCCAATCTTTGTGTCGTCTGCAAATTTACTAATGCGGAAGCAAGAAATGTTTGAGGGAGGAATTAAGAGAGAGAGAGAGAGAGAGAGAGAGAGAGAGAGAGAGAGAGAGAGAGAGAGAGAGAGAGAGAGAGAGAGAGAGAGAGAGAGAAGGAGGAAGCAAGAAATGTTTGAGGGAGGAATTAAGAGAGAGAGAGAGAGAGAGAGAGAGAGAGAGAGAGAGAGAGAGAGAGAGAGAGAGAGAGAGAGAGAGAGAGAGAGAGAGAGAGAGAGAGAGAGAGAGAGAGAGAGAGGGGTGGTTAAAACGTGGCAACGCTGTACTGCCGCTTATTCCCTAGAGGCCTACGTCACTGCCGCACGTTTGAGCTGGTAGTAGTATAACTGCATGCCTCCCCTCCTCCCGCGACCCCGCTGTACGCGACTTTCTACTCATGCTCATCCCTATAGTACTGTCCAAACCCCTTATGCAGGAGTTAACCAGCATCTTCATTCTTTCATCCCTTACACTGGTAAACTCTGGAACAGCCTTCCTTCATATATATTTCCTCCTGCCTTTGACTTGAATTCTTTCAAGAAAATTGTATCAATTTATTTACACAACCTTCAAATTTCTCTTTCACGCATACAGGCAGACAAACACATCTGGATCACGGGTGATTTCAACCTCCCCGACATTGACTGGACTGCAATACCCCATTTGACCCTCCCGATGCTGACGCCCCGAACCCAATTATTCCCCACACAAACAGACTCCATCTACACGACACATTCGTTGACATCATAAATACATTTTCACTCTCACAAACAGTACTCCAGCCAACACGAACACATACTGTAACGCGCCCCGCTGGCCACGGTGGCCCTTTGACCACAGCACACACCCTTGACCTTTTTCTCACCAACAACATTCTTAACATAACAAACACTCAGGTTGTTCCAGGACTTAGTGATCATGACATACTCATCGTTGACGCTGACCTCCGACCGATAGACATAAACAGAGACCCAGACAGATATTCCTTTTTTCAAGGGCTGACTTAGACATGATCAAGCAAGACCTAACTGCCTTCAGCACCGACTTTTTTGCGACAGACCCACACACAAGACTTCCTTCCACCAACTGGAACAACCTGAAACACACCATACACACCTCAATGAACAGACACATACCACAAAAAACACTTTCTAGTAGGTACACACTCCCCTGGTTTTCCAGGGATCTACGCAGACAACATCGCAAGAAACAAAGACTCTACAGACGCGCGCAGACATACAACACAACAGACAATTGGACCGCCTACAAAAACCACCAAAAGACATTTTCCAAAAACATAAAAGTAGCGGAACGCAAACCCATAGCAACTTACCCCAGAGACAACGTAAGAAATAACAAAAGAAACTTTTTCAAATTCTTTAAGATGCGCAGACATGACACTAACACGATTACATCACTTAAAGACAACACTAACACATTAGTAACCAGCCCACAACACAAAGCACAAATACCCAACACACAGTTCCAATCGGTATTCACACAAGAACACAACCTGACACCAAACATGCCACACTGCCCCTTCCCCCCATAGCCCCCCTTGACATCACGACTAACGGAATACAGAAATTCCTGGAAGGACTCGACACAACTAAATCCACTGGCCCCGACAACATTCCCGCCTTCATCCTTAAATCCTTTGCCCCCATCCTTGCCCCCATCCTTCAGGCCATATTCGCCCAATCACTATCATCCACCTCATTACCCTCTGACTGGCTTTTGGCAAACATTAATCCTTTATTTAAGACAGGTGACCGGACTGACCCAGCCAATTATCGCCCCATCTCACTAACATCAATTCCATGCAAAATTTTCGAACACATAATACACAAACACATAATGAATCACCTTGACGCAAACAACATCCTTACTGACTCACAACACGGCTTTCGACCCAAACGCTCATGTGAATCGCAACTCATTACTACATATCACGACATGACGAGGCTACTTGACCGACGTGACATTAAACAAGTTGACACTATTGTTTTAGATTTTGCCAAAGCCTTCGACAAAGTCCCGCACAAAAGACTGACATTAAAATTAAAATACTACGGTATTCCAGGACCTATTCTTCACTGGATCACTGCATTTCTTACTAACAGGACTCAACGTGTTCTTCTTGACGGATCTTCATCTGACACTGTCCCTGTTTCTTCAGGTGTCCCACAAGGCACCGTTCTAGGCCCCCTTCTTTTCCTCCTGTACATTAACGATCCTCCACTGTCAACGCCTAACTCTTCCACTAGAGCTAGACTATTTGCTGACGATAGTTTACTGTTTAAAGCAGTAAAGACTACTGACGACTGCAGACTACTACAAAACGACTTGGACGCCCTCGAGCGGTGGGAACGCACCTGGCATATGCACTTCCGACCAGACAAATGCAAACTATTAAGATTCACCAGAGCGCAAAACCCCATCCATCACACTTACACTCTCCATAATTCAGATTTAGAATCAGTTCACACACACATCTCTCCATCTCCATCTCTCAACTAACTTGAAATTCAACACCCACATAGGCCATATCAGTGCCACAGCCAACAGAACACTGGGGCTCCTGAGGAGGAATTTACATAACTGCACACCTGACATTAAACACATAGCTTATGACACACTTGTGAGACCAACTCTGGAATACTGCTCCACGGTGTGGGATCCTCACACACACAGAAACATTGATAGGTTAGAACAAATCAACACCAAGGCAGCAAGGTTCATTACAAACAATTACACTCGAACGCCTGGCATCACAACACGGATCAAACAACAGATAAACATGGACCCTCTTCACATACGCAGACAAGCACACAGACTTACACTTATGTACAAGATCACAAACACTCACATCGACATTGACCCACAAACATACCTACACAACGCAAACAGTCAACGTACTCGTAATACACACATATATAAATACCAAACATATCACACTAACACTGACGCATACAAGCACTCATACTTTCCATGCACCATACGTGACTGGAACAGCCTCCCTCAACAGATTTTAGACTGCGGTACAATAGACTCATTCAAAAAACAAATACACACTCACTTGTCACCACAACACACCAACACTAACAATTACACTTGAATCACTTCACTCCACAGCACACCCGGCTCCCCCGTCTCCCCAACAGCCAACAAATATGCGTGTTATGCACCTGTACGGGTGCCCTGCGCATTATTGTCCAGATCCAGATCCAGAATTAAGACACCTCTCCTCCCGAAATTGACTTCTCTTTTGGCCGCTCATTACTTATGTTTTTGTGGGAACAGCGATTAGCGGGCTTTTTTTTTACAGCTTTGTTCGCTGCCCTTGAGCAGTTTCTTTAGCTGTAATAAAAAAAGAACAAATGAACAGAGGTTGCTAACCCATGGTTGCCCTGCACACATTCTGAATGTTTTGGCTCATGATTTGGAAATTGGTAACATAGAAGAACATGTGGTTCATGTTGTAAAATACTTATAAAACCATCACTCTGCCTCAGCAAGATAACGTGAGAAAGGCGGTCAACGTCTTGTTCTGCCCCAGGACACTAGACGGACCAGGCGTGGCTGACTGAAGATGTATATCTATATTAGCTCAGGTAAATTTGTGAAGTTGACAGGGAAAATATTGATATCAAAGTTAGAGAGTGTTTTATTTGTTTATTTTTCCATTCTATATTGTTGCCCTGCAATAAGATCAAGATTTAAATCAATGAAAAAAAAAATATATAAATCTTGATTTAAATCAATGACTTAAAAAAATAGATAGTTCGACAAGACTTTAAGCGTTGTGAATTTTGAATGTAGCTCAAAATAGATGTTCTGGATCGTTATCCACAAACATTCACATTCAATAAGGCTTTCATAGCGGTTGTGGGTGCTTCTATGGGTAGTTATGTGAGCCTAGTGATAGTTTGAGAAGGCCTCTGCACCGTGAATGTGAAAAACACTTATGAGCCAAAAGCGACGCAAATGTAAAATGATTTACTTCGACCTAAAACAAAAGCACCACTTGAGAAGATTTGAGCAGAAGAAAATAATCAGTCATTTGCACCGTGTTATACTAAATATGATTCCTTGAGTCAACGAAACACGCTCTTGACTGATTGGTGCTAGCGTGGTGATGAATCTATTAGCACCATCACCACCACCACCACCGTCACCACCACCACCACCATTTCCTATTTTCACTACCATCACTTCAACTACCAAAACAAACCAATATCTCTACCACCATCACCACCACCACCAGCACCACCGAAGTCAACAGTTACTATCATTCTCTTGTTTCCCCGTCAAGGCGATTTTTCCTTCACTTTATCGACGCGGCCATTCACGGGCGAGGGAAAGGTAGTCCGATGAAGAGCCCGCTCGAAACTGTGTACACAATTACACATTTTGCCCCCGCCGCCGTCGAAAGCATTGTTGATGTGGTATCCAGAAACTGCTCAAATATTAGCCAGGAAAGAGCGGCGAGGCGTGGCGCGGGGTAGTCAACGGAGGCCGAAAAGTGACCAAGCCTGGGAGGGTCGCCGCCGAGTTTGGGATTTTTTTTGAAGGCTGTTATGACTGTTATTATTGTTATTATTATTGTTCCGCCCGTTTTGAAGAGTGTGGCGGAGGCGGGGACAGTGTGTGTGTGTGTGTGTGTGTGTGTGTGTGTGTGTGTTGCCTCACGAGGTGTCAAGTAGAGTTCAAAGGCTGCTGCTGTGTCACGCTATCAACATATACAAGTCACTGGACGCCCCCGGACACTCCGAGATGCCCGTGTCAGCTGACCATCACCGGAGCGACGGCGGGGCGCGGCGAGCACTGCACACCCTGCGGGGCTCCATCGCGCTGCCTCGCCTCACACTGTAAAATGGCCGCCCCAAACACTGCCCCGCCACGGCCGGAGCTCTCACATGCTTACCGCTGCTACGTCATCTTCATACTGATTTTTTTTTTTAAACACAACGTCCACTAGGAGGAGTGCCAACAGCCCGCAGACACAGGAAAGCCGCCTACGCTAGTGTAATACGTGTGAATGAGTCACAGCGTAACGGCCATCACGTCACGGGCTGCCGCTGCCGCCCCGCCCTCCGCCACCGCCGCCACACCGCCCCGGCCCTTCGCTGCCCTGTCCGTCCCCTGCTGCTGCCCGGCGGGGTGCCTCCATTGGCCTGAAGCTCACATTACCTCGTCTCGGTGTGAGAGGCGCCAGTACCGGCACAGTATAGGGCGACAGATAAAGCACAAAGTGGCCTCTGGTGACGTGCCCGCCGCCGGGCGACACCCGTCCTTCTCTCGCCCCGCGCCCCGCTCCCTGCCTCTCATTCCGCGGCCCTGGCCTCTCCTTCCCCTTGTCACCGTACTGTGGGCATGGTAACAGTCACTTACGACTGCTGGCGGCTCGTCCGTGCATGAAGGGTGGCAGGAACAATGACGCTGAGGGGAGAACACAATGCCGGGGTTGGCCGCGAGCTGACCAATCACATCACACGGGTTGCACTCACGCGGGCGCCGCCGCCCATTCCAACAAACCCTCTTCTCTGCCTCCCGCCCGCTGTGCCCCACGCCGCCGCTGCCTCACGTCACTAAATCATTTACTCAATCCTCTCGTCACCTCATCTCCGCGTGAAGGGCGCCGGTAACAGCTGCGTATCCCTTAGAGCAGGGATTGGGGAGGAGGAGGAGGGACTGGGCGCGGAACATGGCCGCCACGCGCTGGGACCCATATCATGGAGGTAGACCCATATAGCCTAGTCAAGCCCCGTTATCCTGCCCTAGCGACTCCACGCCCCATCTTCCTCGTGTCCAAATGAAATGGTTAACCAGAATCTCCACTCTTTCGTCCCTTCCAGTAGTAAACTAAACAGCAGCCTCCCTTAAACGGCGTATTCTTAATTAAACTTTTTGCTACAACTGTCGGCTTCATACTCTGTCAAGATAGTCGAGTCGGGAGATGGGTCCCCATGCACCATGGTGACATATTTTTCTCACTTACATGTTTGTAATCCTCGAGGTGTCTAGTAAACAGATTTTTATGTTCCCGTCATGAAACTTGTCCCAAGGGGTTCTTTAGCGGCCATCTTGGATTTCCGACGATAATCAATAATCGCATAACTTTTGAGCTAGTCATCATGCAGAGACAAATTAACAATTTTTTCTGGGTAAAGTTGACTTGAGAAATTGATTGATGGGGTTATCTTTGTGATCAGGTTAAGTTGAACACATTAAAACTCGGTAAATATGAAAAAAAAAAAAAAAGATCAACACTCATACACTTGCAAATGAGTTATTTGCATATATACAAAACTATAATTATCCGATGAGTTCTGCAATCACCGATAATTGCTAGTAATTAGGAAAATAAATAAGATAAGCAGGTAGTTACTGAGCCTACCTGCCTACATATTAGACTTAGTCCTAACCAATAATGGGAACTTGCTACGTGAGTTGGAGGTGGGCGGAGAGTTAGGAAATAGTGACCACAGAACGGTTCGTTTTAGCTTAGACTGGGCGGTAACCCGCGAACCAAACCCAGTGTTAGTGCCAGATTTCAGAAGAGCAAATTACGAGGGGCTTCGAAGACATCTTGAAGGGGTAAACTGGGATAATCTAGGGATTCATGAGGGCCAGAACTGCGGATTGGAGAGCCAGGAGAACCAGGTAGAAATGTCTTACAATAATTTAGTTAGAGTACCTAATAGTAGAGGGGCAAGGACAGCATATACCACAGCGAACACTTAGAAAAGAAAACAATGACCCTAAGTGGATGACTCGTGGACTAAAACACGAGATTGGGTTAAAGAAGGGAATTTATCAGAAAATAAAGAATGGGGAAACACATCTCAGGGGCCGGTACGTCGAACTATCTAGATTAGTTGAGAAAAACACCAGGATAGCAAAAAGGAACTATGAGATCAAAGTAGCAAATGAGGCGAAAAGTAATCCTAAGGGCTTCTTTCAGATGTATAGAACAAAAACACGGGAGAAAATTGGACCGCTGAAAACAAACACAGGGGAGCTAGTAGAAAATTACGAAAATATGAGCACATTGTTGAACGACTACTTCCTTTCAGTATTCACACAGGAGGATCGAACGACTATACCGGAAAGAGTTCAGGTGTACGAGGGCGGGGATGGCGATAAATTGAGGGATATAATCATTACCAGGCAAGTAGTTCAGGATGAGATAGATAAGCTTAAGAAGAACAAGTCGCCAGGTCCTGACAGGATATTTCCGAGGGTATTAAAGGAATTAGGTGATGTACTCAGTGACCCACTAACCGACATCTTTAAGATGTCGGTAAATACTGGCTATGTGCCGAGCCTATGGAAAGTAGCTAATGTGACGCCGATTTTTAAAAAGGGTGACAGGTCAGTTGCTTCAAACTATCGCCCAATTAGCTTAACATCGGTTATAGGCAAGATGCTGGAGTTCATAATAGCCAGGAACATTCGGGAGCATTCAGAGAAACATAGCTTATTTCACGACTCGCAGCATGGGTTCACAAAAGGTAGGTCATGCCTCACCAATCTCTTGTCCTTCTACAATAAAGTATTTGAGGCGGTTGACAGAGATGAAAATTATGATGTAATCTATCTTGATTTTAGTAGAGCGTTTGACAAAGTTCTTCACCAACGAATGTTGCTTAAATTACAGGCTCACGGAGTAGAGGGTAAAGTTTTGAACTGGGTCAAGGCGTGGCTTAGCAATAGGAAGCAAAGAGTGCAAATCAATGGTAAAAGATCTGACTGGGGATGTGTTACGAGTGGGGTCCCACAAGGCTCGGTATTAGGTCCACTTTTGTTTATTATTTATATCAATGACTTAGATGCAGGAATTAGTAGTGATGTTAGTAAATTTGCAGATGATACCAAGATCGGTAGAGTAATTGAGTCGGATCAGGACGCTAGTATTCTCCAAGGTGAACTCAACAGATTGTATGACTGGGCGGATAAATGGCAGATGGAGTTCAATGTAGGGAAGTGCAGTATTCTGAGTGTAGGTAGGAACAACCCTCACATAACTATCGCTTAAATGACACTCTCATAAGCAGGTTTGGGTGCGAGAGATTTAGGGTCTTAGTGAGCTCTGATCTCCGTCCAAGGGCACAATGCATTCAAGCTAGAAATCGAGCTAATAGGGTACTGGGATTTATTTCAAGGAGCGTAAGCAACAGAAGCCCCGAAATCTTCCTCAAACTATATTTAGCATTAGTTAGACCTCATCTTGACTATGCGGTTCAGTTCTGGTCACCTTACTATAGAATGGATATCAAAATGTTAGAATCAGTGCAGAGGAGGATGACTAAGATGATTCAGGGGTTGAGAAACTTGCCATACGAGGAAAGACTCAAACAGTTAAACTTGCATTCTCTAGAAAGGCGAAGGGTGCGTGGAGACATGATCGAGGTTTATAAATGGATGAAGGGCTTTAATAAGGGAGACATTCATAAGGTTTTGTTGGTAAGAGAACCGGGTAGGACACGAAGTAACGGGTTTAAACTGGATAAATTCAGATTCAACAGGGACATAGGCAAAAATTGGTTTACTAACAGGGTGGTGGATGAGTGGAATAGGCTTAGCAGTCATGTGGTGAGTGCCAATACAATTGTCACATTCAAAAATAGACTAGATAAATTCATGGACAGCGATATTAGGTGGGGTTAGATACACGGGAGCTTAGGGTCAAAGGAGCTGCCTCGTACAGGCCTACCGGCCTCTTGTAGACTCCTGCGTTCTTATGTTCTTATGTTCTTATCTTATATACTTTCACTGCCAGATAAATGCTACTCTTGTAATAAAATACTTTGACTCATGAATTCGAGCCTTAATAGAACTGTCGAGGAACTGAAATCTATTTTAAAAGGAGTGAAGGTTATGCAAGAGGCAATTATCGAAGCGTCTCGTTCTCGTGCACAGTTCCTTTTAGTCACATCCACTTCATACCTTTTCTTGATTTTATGAGCTCGAAAAGGAGGTTGCAGGTCAAAGGGGCGGGAGCAAGGAACGGAGTGAGAAGGGCGTTAGTAGAGGAAAAAAGGTGAAGTGCAAAAGGAAGAAATGAGAGAGACAGGAGGAGATAAATGGAGGGATTTTGACAAGGAGAAAGGTGTTGGTAGAGGAAGAAAAGGTGAAGGTTAATAGGAAAAGAGGAAAGAGACAGGGGGAGAAGATAAGAGGGGTGCAGACAAGCAGAAGGGTATTAGAAGCGTAAGGGAATGATGATAATGGGAAAAATAAGACGATAGAAGGAGGAGGAGGAGGAGAAGGAGGAAGAAAAGAAACAGAAAGAAAAAGAAAACAAAGAGAATGAAAGAAAAACAGAGAGGAGAAAGAGAAAGAAAAAGAAAGTGAGGAAGAGAAAAAAAGAAAAAGTGAGAGTAGAGGAAGAGGAAGAGGAGGAAGTGGAGATGGAGGTGACGGTGGTGGTTGAGGGAGAAGAGGAAGGGATGCGAGACGGTACGGCAGACGCGAACGAGATAATTAGAGAGATACAGGTGCGCCCGGTTGTTAGCTGAGATTAGGAGAAGCCTCGGAAGATACGGGGAGAGAGTGAGAGGTGAAGGGTGCGATGAGGGTCGATAACAGGTGCGAAGGACGGTAGGGAAGGCCGGGAGGGACATGCAGTTAGGGAATACAGGAGAAAGAGGAGGCGGGGCAGGAGGTGAAACACGGGAGGGAAAAGGGTGTGATAAAGAGCGATAATGTGTCAAAAGGCAGAGAGGAGGAGGGTGAAAGAGGAGGCATGGAAAGGCTAAGGATCTGTCAGAGGGTGAGATAAAGAGAATGGAGAAAGAGCAGAAGGTGGAAATTGATATATAGAGGCCTGTAGGAGCTAAGTAGAAAGGCGTGCAGTCCCGGGGAAGTGAAGAAGGCTGAGGGGCGTGCAACTTGTGCGGGTGAAGAGATGGAGAAGGAGCAGGAGGAAGAGGAGGCGGCAGGAAGAAGTGCATGCAACTATTATTTGGCAGATGAAGAGATGGAGGAGGAACAGGAAGAGGAGGAGACGGTACAAAGCAGGTGGAGTCAGAAAGTGATAGAAGCGTGTTGGGAGCTGATGTAGAAAGGCGTACGGTGAAGAGAAGGAGAAGGAGCAGGAGGAAGACGAGGCGGCAGAAAGAGGGAGCAGGACACAGAAGTACATGCAACTATTTTTTGGCAGATGAAGAGATGGAGGAGGAAGAGGAAGAGGAGGAGAAGGTACAAAGCAGGTGGAGTCAGAAAGTGATAGAAGCGTGTTGGGATCTGATGTAGAAAGGCGTACAGTATAATTATCATCGTAGGTTTTTAGTTAGACATTCTCTAGTCAAGGTTCTTTTACAGGGTACGAGCAGAGAACAAATTGCGGTCCGGTAGCCTGTATCATTAAGGAATTGCGAAGATACAGATTCGTAATGATCGGCGCTCTCGTAGAAAATTAGCAGGCAAATTAATAAGAGGTCCTATCTAGTGAAAACGAATCAGATTAACGCGCCTGTATATACTTTGAAAATGGTTGACGTGCGGAGGAGGCAGCGGCGATGGCTGACAAGTTGAAGGTTGATAGTGACCAACCGCGCAGCATAGACCCCCCCACCCCCACCTTTGCAACACCTCCGCGCACCTGGCTCATGTCCCCCCCAATCCAGCACACCTGCCTAAACCACTCCACAGACCAACCCAACTCCCTCCATCACCTCCCCCCTCCGATACCCACCCCCCAGTTCTCTCCCCCCCGACTCCCCTAACTCTTCCCCGCATGCTCACTGCCTAATTTTCCCCAGGATTTCCACTCACCTCCAATTCGCCCCTCTTCCCCCCCTCATACCCTTTATATACTCTCCCCAAACTCACCGCCGCAGTTCTCCTCCACTAACCCACCCCTCAACTTGCCCCCACGCATTTATCACAAGTCTTCCACGCGTCCCTATACCCAAGTTAACTCTCCCTGCAGGCCCACTCTCTCCACTCTCCTCTGTTTTCCCCCTTTCCAACGTTCCCCTGCCTTCCTACCCCCCGACACCCTTCTTTTTATGCTTAGTACCCTCCAACACCCCCTGCATACTTACCTCAGACTCTTCCCCGCATGTCCAATCTAATGCTTCTCCCTCGCGCTCCCTCCCACACCCCCCAATCAACTCCCCCGCACCTCCATCTCCAGTTCTCCCCAGCATGCCTGTCTGCAGCCCTCCCTCCCTCCCCTTCCCCAGCCCTCCTCTGATTACTGCTCCCTTGACCAGCACAGTAACCCTAAGCACGAGTACTTCACCTAATGTTTGCCAGCCCCCTTGTGTTTGTTTGTCTTGAGGATGAAATATGAAGCTTTAATCACTCCGACGATGACTCAGCCTTTGTTTGCCTTGCTCTACATGTCGTTTGTTCCCCTGATGTGCGAGGCGACTTAAGCACAAATACAGTTAGCCAAGAGAGAG
>NW_026110846.1:0-30000 GCF_024679095.1 Eriocheir sinensis
TATCGTTAGGGTTCCGATAATTTTAACGGTAACCGCAGTACCGAGTAGTACCGATACCACTCGGTACTAGTCAGTACCGAGTAGTATCGGTACCACTCGGTACTGACCAGTACTGAGTGGCACCGATACTACTCGGTACTGACCAGTACCTAGTCAAAGTCAAATTATAACAAGTCTGGTCACTTTCCGCAAAAATCTCGTCGGGCTCGCGCATGACGTCACATTGTCTTCAGAGGCGGGGGCCGTTGCGTGGGACAGAGTCAGTCTGCAACGAGACGGGGTCGGGTGCACAGCGTTGACGTGAACCGGGATGCCTAATAAATATGGTGTAGGTGGCTGCACATCCAACTATAAACACAAACGTGGAATTATGATTTTTTGTTAAATAAGAATTGTATACTTGGAGCTAATAAAGAATTAATATAATGACTGAAAAGGTAGTATTCAGTGGACAATATAAAAAAATACGAGTCACCTATTAATTACTCCGGTTTCTGTCCGCGGACCATGGAGGATTATAAGTGAATCCGCAGAACCATCGTTTTTAGGGCCGCAAGGTTGTGGACACCTGATAACTGTCAGGTGGTCAGGCCAGGCTGCCCTTTAATGGGGTCGGGCAGGCTGCCAGGTGTTGTCAGGTCAGGTATTTATGAAATAGATCTACCGCAACAATAAATGTACGGTACTCAAAAACACCACCATCATAATGAATGAGACGGGGTCTGGCGTTTACAACTAAGGTAGTGGACCTGAGCTCTCACCCGGGTATCCTTCATCTTGCGGCAGTTCGGCTGCTTCACCTCAATGAATAAGATTAGCGGGCCGTGTCGACTCCATCAATTCTACCTCCATGCCTCGGACCCACCGAGACAACATGACGTCACCTCTTTGCCACACCTCTCCTGCGCCTGAACAGACTTCTTCTATGATTAGTCTTTGTACCTAGTGGTACCGATACTACTCGGTACTGACCAGTACCGAGTGGTATCGGTACTACTCGGTACTGCGGTTACCGTTAAAAGTATCGGAACCCTAACGGTACCATAACCGCTACTAGTACCGGTTGGCTTCTCAGTACCGGCGCTTATAGTGACACGCTCGCCCGCCATGCTTGGCTGTGGAGTGTGGGGACGAGTTAGGCCTTGCTGTGCGAGTCGCTGCCCGTCTTCCCGCCATTTCGTCTTGCCTTGTTGTTTCCATCCGCCCTCCCACCTCCATTATTTATTAACTTATCTATTAGATAATTCTTCATGTCCGATTATTTTATTTAAAGGTTTGCTAATATATACTGTTATTGTTATTAGACTATGAGTCCATCCATAATAACTATATATGCTATTTTTTTTTCGAAAAAATAAATATTCACTTCATTCAGGGGAGAGAGAGAGAGAGAGAGAGAGAGAGAGAGAGAGAGAGAGAGAGAGAGAGAGAGAGAGAGAGAGAGAGAGAGAGAGAGAGAGAGATCATTAATCCACCATTCACAATAAAGCATAAACGAAAGAACAGAGTTTGAATCCCTTGGCGAAGATTTTTGGATATGAAGAATTACATGAATATATATATGATGATAAAATAATGGAGGTGTAGCAGGCCAGATATTTACATAGATTTACATAGAAAATCAGACCACACAGACCCCATGGTCCAGACTAGGTGGTCTGTCCTTAAACGTAAGTGATTCTACATTAATCAGAAGGCTCCAAAATGATGCATTTCAACTCTAGTTGATATTAAGTTGAAGGAAGTGACGGTCGAGCTTGTTTTTGAAGTAGTGTTACCCTGGACCACTGACGGTGGAAGCTTATTCCATTCTCGCACTACAACATTAGTGAAGAAAAATTTGGTGCAGTCTGAATTTACTTGTCTACATTTGAGTTTTACGCCATTGTTCCTCGTACGCAAAGTGTCATCGATCATAAACAATGTTGATCTGTCTACATTCGTGAAACCATTAAGTATTTTAAAACATTCGATCAGTTTTCCTCGGAGGCGACGCTGCTCAAGACAGAACATGTTAAGGGTGGAAAGCCTTTCTTCGTAAGATTTGTTGCGCAAGGAAGGGATCATTTTTGTTGCCCGACGCTGAACACCTTCTAATTTAGCAATGTCCTTTGCATGGTGGGGAGACCAAAACTGTACCGCATATTCCAAGTGGGGTCTGACTAAACTATTTTAGAGTGGAAATATTACATCTTTATTCTTGAATAAAAAGTGTCTTTTACTGAAGTCCAACATTCTGTTCGCTTTATTTGCGGCATAGATGCATTGCTGTGAGAATTTGAGGTTTGACGCGATTTTGACCCCCAAGTCCTTAACGCATTGAACACTTTTGAGTTTAACGCTGCGCATTTCGTAATCGAACTTTTTATTCCTTGTTCCAACTTGAAGGACCTGGCACTTGTCTACGTTAAAGGGCATCTCCCATCATCAAACCAAGCTGAAATTTTGTGCAAATCCTCTTGGAGGCTTTGCCTGTCTTCGTTCGTGAACCGAGTTACCAATCTTTGTGTCGTCTGCAAATTTACTAATGCGATTATTGAGTCCGACATCCACATCGTTGATGTGAATAATGAAGAGCACTGGGCCAAGAACCGAGCCCTGAGGGACGCCACTATTGACCGGCGCCCACTCTGAGTTAAATCCGTCAAGAGAGAGAGAGAGAGAGAGAGAGAGAGAGAGAGAGTGTTCTTCACAGAAAATTTAATTAGGAATTTCATCAGAAGTTATTAAGATAAAAAAAAACTTCTTTCGGTACCGGTACCGGTACTAACGGTACCTGAATTTTTGTTACCGGTACTACCGGTATTCAAATTAACGGTATCTGCCCATCCTACTGGTCGGATCGGCAATTGCTTTGCTTCACCTCACTTGTGCTGAGAGAGCGGGTACAACTTATTAGATACCACCATATGTTATCACCATGCCTCAAGGCTGAGTAGAGTAAAACCCGTGCTATGCATGTTCAGGAGAAAACAATCCGTATGGTATATACGAGTGTATACTGTATAGGGTCCGTCTGGCCGTCACGCTGCCTTCTGGGTTAAGCCGCGGTACCCTTAAACAGATTTTTATCATGTCGGGATTTACTGCAATAACACAGTGAAAAAAAACACAAGTAAGTGCCGGGGATAAGTGACTTCTGGCGCGGTGACCTTCCAGCTCATCGGTGGCGTACTTAGTATGCTGCTCTGATTTCTACTCAGAAGGCTCAAGTTCGATCCCCTGCACTTAGGGGTATTCATTACGGGATATCGGAATTTTTTTATGTGGGAAATAGATATCGTAGTTTCTGTACATTTTGAAATAGGCCTTTTTTTTATCAAAAGGGTTCAGCGCCCCCATAAATACGCGCGGGGTATCAGTTTCATTTAAATTAATTAAAGATACGAACTTGAAATAATTCAAGTATAAACTGTACATGTTAGCAAGTTACGAAGATGTTCAGTAAGTATGAATAGATTATATGATTATTTAAATTTTATCGTCTATAAATTCAATGCTAAGATTGGGAAAACAAGTCGCTGGTGAAATCGTGGTGGGTGGGTAACAACAGCACAGACTCACGAATGAGAGGACAAACCCTAGTAGACTGATTAAAATCATTCCCTAAAATAATAGATACATTTTAACAAAAATATCACCAAAAATCGATGCAAAATCTTCTGAAGTAACAAATTATATTGATATATCCTCAGAAACTATCCGAACATAAGGAAAAATGTAGCAGTTCTCAAGAACGCAAATACTGGTAGCAACCATTGAGTGGGTAGATGTGAAATCACGGTCAACGGGCAGATACATGAATGTATGTACAGCCAGTCAATATAGAAGCAATAAAAGTTACAAAAACTCTAAATGTGAAAAAGAATACGAGCATACGAGAATTTCAGATTCTATTAAAAAAAAAATTAGGAAACTTGATATAGAGAAAAAAAATTTCATTAGAAAACCAATCAGTGATCTCGCATACAACAGGAGGGTGGCTGAGGAGTTTTGTAGTTAAATAATTCAAAGATTTAGCCTTGATTAAACGATAAAATCTAAGAAGCACCGAGAAGTATGAAAAGATGCATAGGTCCAGGTGAGGATATAATTGTAGGAAAAACAAAGGAAGCCAGAGTAATTGCTATCGAAAAAATATTGAAGTTTTTACTATAGCTGTCATGTGAAGGAAAAATACCAAGTCTGGAAAAATCTAGCCGTAAACCTACTATAGTCGGTTCCATAAGAGCTGGCGGAGATTTTCCTTCAGGGGTGGACTTGTTGGTGGTAGCGAGTGTTCTAAGTGCTAATCGGTTCACGGATAGAGAAAGTCATATCCGCCAGGGTTACTTTATTGGACAAAAATCACAAAGGTCATTGACACGGACAAGACACTAAGAAAAGGTGTTTGTGTGGGTATGCGTTTGTGTGAATGTTGTGAAGTGTGGGTAACATTTAAGTGTTGGTGTATGTGTATAACAATGTATACGAATGGACGACAAGAGGACATGGACGGACAGTAGGAGATAAACAAGTAACAAGAGATAAACAATTAGACGCACAGGAAACAGCGAGACAGGAGCACGAACGAAAACATTAACACAAAGTAAAAATGAACATAGAGTCTATGCTGCAACGCCCCATTTTCTTATTGTCACTGAGGGGAAGGAACACGAAATTTGAGCGGAGACTGCTACAGATTACTCCCCCCCCCAGTGACGAGGAAGGAGGAACGAAATCTTCCCTGGTGCTGGGGCGCTGTGGCAGACGGTGATGCGTTGCGATGAGTAGCGTTGTGTAGAGTTGTGTCGAGATGCGCGGTAAGTTGCGCTCAGTAGTTGCGTTGAGGTGCGCGGTAAGTTGCGCTGAGTAGAGTTGCGTTGAGTAGTTCAGCTACGGTGAGTCGAGCTGGGGGGAATAGTGCAGTGACAACAGCTACAGTGAGTCGAGCTGGAGTGAGTAATGCGGTGACAACAGCTACGGTGAGTCGAGCTGGAGTGAGTAATGCGGTGACAACAGCTACGGTGAGTCGAGCTGGAGTGAGTAATGCGGTGACAACAGCTACAGTGAGTCGAGCTGGAGTGAGTAATGCGGTGACAACAGCTACAGTGAGTCGAGCTGGAGTGAGTAATGCGGTGACAACAGCTACGGTGAGTCGAGCTGGAGTGAGTAATGCGGTGACAACAGCTACAGTGAGTCGAGCTGGAGTGAGTAATGCGGTGACAACAGCTACGGTGAGTCGAGCTGGAGTGAGTAATGCGGTGACAACAGCTGCGGTGAGTCGAGCTGGAGTGAGTAATGCGGTGACAACAGCTACAGTGAGTCGAGCTGGAGTGAGTAATGCGGTGACAACAGCTACAGTGAGTCGAGCTGGAGTGAGTAATGCGGTGACAACAGCTACAGTGAGTCGAGCTGGAGTGAGTAATGCGGTGGCAACAGCTACGGTGAGTCGAGCTGGAGTGAGTAGTGCAGTGACAACAGCTACGGTGAGTCGAGCTGGAGTGAGTAATGCGGTGGCAACAGCTACGGTGAGTCGAGCTGGAGTGAGTAGTGCAGTGACAACAGCTACAGTGAGTCGAGCTGGAGTGAGTAATGCGGTGACAACAGCTACGGTGAGTCGAGCTGGAGTGAGTAGCGCAGTGACAACAGCTACGGTAAGTCGAGCTGAAGTGTTGAGCAGCGATGAGTTGAGCAGCGAGGGGTTGAGCAGCGAGGGGTTGAGCAGCGAGGAGTTGAGCAGCGAGGAGTTGAGCAGCGTGAGGTGGGCTGCGTGAGGTGGGCTGCGTGAGGTGGGCTGCGTCAGATGGGCTGCGTAAGGTGAGTGGTTGGCTGTTTAATAGATCCTGGAAGGCTTGAATCCGCACTCCCGAATCGCGAACCACGTAGACGGGTCCTGAGCAGAAGAGTGGTGCTCTGAAGGACACCGCCGTAGTAGAGGAAGAGTTGCATGTCGTCGTCAGGTATGGTGAAGTCGAGCGGCGTGGAGATGGGCAACAAGCACTGGCGTAAACGCGCCGGGGGCCACGGCAGTCAGAGTGCATCGAGGGAACTGCGTGTGAAGGCGCTAGCTGCCAGCAGGGGCCTCGGCAGTCGGTGAGAGTAGAACGACTGCGTGTGTTAAAGGCGCCAACTGCCAGCGTGCCAGGGGGCCTCGGCAGTCCGTGAGGGCGTCGAACGACTGCGTGGTAAGGCGCTAGATGCCAGCGTGCCAGAGGCCACAGCCGGTTGAGGAGTGAGGCGCAAGCATATGCCAGGAGCCGCGGCAGTCCGTGAGAGTAGAACGAACTGCGTGTACTATAGGCGCTGGCACGTGCCAGGGTCTCTGTGGCTCGGGGAGTGAACCAGTGTTCAAAAAGGTGTCTCTCTGAATCTGTGTTGTGTGTGGCGGCGTATACACTGAGTCTGTATGGCGTGTACACTGAGTCTGTGTGTGGCGTGTACACTGAGTTTGTGTGTGGCACTGTGTGTCTCAGTTATGTGTCGCACTGTGTTTGAGTGTTCACTGAGTCTGTGTGTGGCGTGTACACTGAGTATGTGTGTGGCGTCTACACTGAGTATGTGTGGCGTGTCACGCGGTGTGCGTGTCTCAGTCGCCGGACCAGCGGGAAGGCAGGAAGGAGGAGGGGTGGGGGTGGGTGGGTGAGCTCCGGGAGAAGCACCATGGGGCACAAAAGATGCCTGGAGAGGGGGGCACAAAGGATGCCTGGAGGAGGCGCTGAAGATGCCTGGAGGAGGCGCACAGAGGGTGCCTGGAAGAGGCGCACAGAGGGTGCCTGGGGGAGGCATAGAGGGTGCCTGGGGGAGGCACAGAGGGTGCCTGGAGAAGGCGCTGAAGGCGCCTGGGGGAGGGCGGGGGAGAACCCTGAAGGTGGCAACTACGCCTACGGCGTAATGCTTCTCCCGACCTGAGTGCTCAGCCTCACGAGCCCCGAGCGGAGGTGAGGATTTTTGCCCCAGGAGAGGGCGGACGAATGGACGAGTTACCCTGCCCAGGTCCTCCACTCTAGGAGAGAGTGCCCTTAAAAATGGCACCGGCTATGAGCCACCTTGAACCATAGCAACACTGCGGGGTCACCAATTGTTGGTGATAGCGAGTGTTCTAAGTGCTAATCGGTTCACGGATAGAGAAAGTCATATCCGCCAGGGTCACCAATTGTTGGTGGTAGCGAGTGTTCTAAGTGCTAATCGGTTCACGGATAGAGAAAGTCATATCCGCCACGGTTACTTTATTTTTTTTTTTTGTAGAGGTTTATTGTGCAACTATACAATATATATGATGCCCGTGATTATCATCCATTACATGCACATGCTCTGATACATAATAAATACTCGGAAACAATATGATATAGTTGGACAAAGCGGGCATCGGCCCGCCGCTGTCGGGGGTGTTCGGTGGCGGTGCAGGCTAGCGGCGTGGTGTCGTGGCAGCGCTGTCAGCGCGGCTCACGTCGCCCGGCTGTGCGGGGTGCGGGCGTTGGTCACCGTGGGGGAGGTGCCGCCCGTAGCACCTCGAGGAGGACCTGTGTCGGGGTGTGTCGGACCGTGAGGGCGGCCTTGGCTTCACACCGCCTCAGGGGCCCGCCGTCTCCTGCAGGATGGGCGGCAGCCGCTGGCGCTGGTCTGAGGCACGCGGTGGCTGGGCAAGACAGGAGGTAGTGCACCAGGGGGCGGCGGACGCGCTCTTCACAGTGCTCGCATATCCGCCCATCGAAGCCGTCGTGCAGCTCCTCCCTGGTGCAGTAGCCCAGTCTGAGGCGCTGCAGCAACGCGTCGTCTGCCCTGCGCTGCTGGTAGGCGGCGTCCAGTTGGGTGTAGGCGGTGGCCGCAGCGTACCAGGCTGCCTGTTTCTTTGTCCCCTCCAGTTCTCGGAGCTGCTGGTGGGCGTGGTGGACTGCTGCGTGTTTGGCCTGTGTCTTGGCCTGTTGCAGGCTTGGCCGCACAGGTTTGGTGACGGTGGGGCCTTTGGCTGCCCTCTTGGCGGCCTCGTTCCCTCTGACTCCCACATGGCTGGGGATCCAGTGGAGCCGCACCCGCCTGCCTTGCGCTGCAAGGCTTTGCAGGATGCCCAGGATGGCGGTGATGAGGCCCACGTTGTCCTTGGGGTGGCCTTGTAGCGCCTGCAGGGCCCCCCGGGAGTCTGTGTGGAGCACGACGGTGTCCCCTTGGCGATGCTGTGCGTGCTCGAGGGCGTGCAGGATTGCCACTAGCTCTGTTTGGAGGGAGGAGCAGTGGTCTGATGTCCTCCACGCCCGCTGCCGTCCACCAGTGACGAAGGCGGCGCCCGTCCTCCCGCTGTCGGGGTCGACAGAGCCGTCAGTGTAGTACACCGCAGCGCCCCGCTCAGTGACCTGCGCCATGGCCAACAAGGCGTGCTGACGCAGCTCCGCGGTAGTGCACTGCGCCTTGCTGGCGGGCAGCTGTATGGCAGTGAACACTACGGCGGAGGGCTCCCAGGGGGCAGAAGGCCTGTAGGTGGGGTGCGGGCGGTCCGGCTCTCGCCACAGCCAGTTACCCGCGTGCCGGCTGGTGTTGGCAGCAATAGTGGTGCCGATTAGCCACCCGTTGTTGTGGAGGCACTCGACGCCCTGTGCCATGGCTAACCGGATTCTTTCCGGCGCCACGCCCTCCACGTCGCGCTGCAGCACTCTGGCCACCCGGCAGGCCATGATGCAGTCCACCCTGCAGGTGAGGGGCACCAGTCGGGTCTCATTCTGCATCACGCAGGCGCTGGTCCACCGCGGTGCTCCCAACATGGTCCTCATGGCGTTGTTCTGCACCACCTCCAGGCGCCGCTGCTGGTGCCGGGACAGGCCTACGAGGACAGGTGCGCTGTAGTCCACCAGGGAGCGCACCGCCCGCAGGTAGTACAGTCGGAGGACGGAGAAGGTGGCGCCCGCCCACGGCCGCGTCATGGCCCTCATGACGTTGAGCCGGGCCAGCGTCCTTTCTCTTAGGTAGGTGACCTGCTGTGTGAAGGACAGCTGCTGGTCTATCCATACCCCGAGGTACTGGTAGGAGGACGTCCAGGCCAGCCCGACTCCCTGGACGCGCAGCTGTGCGGCCGGCGTGGTGTCCCTGATGGCCATGGCCCGCGACTTCCCAGGGGAGATCTTGAGCCCCAGCTTCTCGCACTTGTCGGTGATGATGTCAAGTGCCTCCTGCGCCCTGGCGAGCTTGTTGCCCCTCCCGGTGACGACGAGGGCGAGGTCGTCGGCGTAGCTCAGAAGAGTGGTGCCCTCCCGGAAGGGCAGCGCCACCAGCTGCTCCATCAGGAGGTTGAACAGGCACGGGCTGAGTATGCCGCCCTGGGGGGTCCCGTTATCGAAGCCCCTGAAGGAGGATTTGAAGCCCTGAAACTTGACCCTGGCCCGCCGCTGTTGGAGGTAGTCCTGGAGCCAGGCGAGTAGGCGTCCTCGGATCCCCTTTCTCACGAGGGCGGTGAGGATGGCGTGTGGGCTGGCTAGCTCGAAGGCTTTCTCGAGGTCGAGGAAGACCGTGATGGTGGGACGGTTGTTGGCGTGGACCAGCAGGGTGATGAGGCTGTCTGCTGTGCTCTTGCCCTTAGTGAAGCCAAACACGTTGGGGTGCGGGCTTCCCATGCGCCACTGGAGGCGAGACAGCACCATCCTTTCGGCGGTTTTCCCTGTGCAGCTCAGGAGGGAGATGGGCCGGAAGCTGTTTGGCTCCTTGGGCTTGGGTATGGGCTGAATGTCAGCGTCCTTCCAGGCGGGCGGCAGGCGGCCCGCCAGCCACGACGCGTTGAGCAAGGCCAACAGCGCGGCGTCTCCGGCGGGCCCGGCGTGTGCCAGCATGGAGTAAGTCACGCCGTCCGCTCCCGCGGCCGTGTCTCTCCCTTTCATCGCCCTGGTCAGTTCCTGTGATGTGAAGGGTTGATCCGTCACGTCAGCCACGTCACGCGCCTCCCTGACCGCCACGTCGCGCAGTGGCCGTAGACGCTGCTGGAGTTGGCGGGTGTGGGGGGGGAGCTGGTTGCTGGAGCCCCTCGTTGTGAAGGTGTCGATCAACCTTTCTGCCTCCTGGCGTGGGTGAGGATGGGCAGCTGGGCGGGGCTGCGCCGCCCCGCCGGAGGCCCTTCTGAGGCTTCTCCACAGCTGGCCCAGGGAGGTGTGCTGGTTAAAGGTGGCGCACCATTCCAGCCATTTTGCCTCTTTGGCCTTCAGGGACACCTGTCGCGCACGCGCCACCACGTCCTGCAGGAGCCTCTGGTTGGTGGCGTTAGGGCGCTTCCTGTACAGCTTCCTGTGCACGTTGACGCGGTGGTTGTGTTCCCGCACCTCCTCGCTGTAGAACCACCAGTCGGGGCGTCGGCGGCGGCTCGAGGTGCTCCTGGGGATGGCCGCGTCTGCTGCGCTCTCTATAGCCGCCGTCAGGTCCCTCTCCTGCTGGTGTAGGTCTGCGGGCGGCTCGTAGGTGGACCACCATTCGTCGAGAGTGGCCTGAAACTTGCACCAGTCGGCCCTCCTGACGTTCCACCGTGGGGGCGGGAGAGGGGGAATGGGCGGCGCCAGAGCGAGGGTGGTGATGGTGCCGTAGTGGTCGCTGGTGAGTGTGGGGTGCACCTGCCAGGTGGCGCCGGGCAACAGGTCACTCGACACCAGTGTGAGGTCAAGCCGCCCCCCGCGGATGTGGGTGGCCTCGCCGGTGTTGAGGAGGTGGATGTGAGGGACGTCCTCGAGGAGAACTGCCAGGTGGCGGCCCGTCGTGTTGGTGGGAGACACGGAGTGCAGCGTGGGGTGGTGGGCGTTGAAGTCTCCTGCTACGAGGAGGCTGGAGTGAGAGGCGAGGGTGAAGAGCTCCCCTACCTCCATCACGTGTCGCTGGCTCCTGTATAGGTTGTAGACAGTGAGCGAGAGGGCCCCCAAGTGGAGCTGTAACGCCAGGACCTCCACGCCGTCCCCGCAGTGCACCGGGGCGGCAATCCGGCGATGCGGTATGGAGCTCCGCACTAGCGCTGCGCAGCCGCGCCCGCCTTCCTGGGTGACCGGGAGCGCATGGTAGGCGTAGCCTGCCATGCGCCACTCAAAGTCGGCCGGCGCAAGGGTCTCTTGTAGGAGGACTATGTCGAGCTCCTCCTCGAAGACAGCCTGCAGCACCTGGTGCCTCTTGGGTCGAAGGCCCTGCACGTTCCACTGGAGCACCTTCAGCCCGGGCGCAGCGGCTTGGGCCGTGGGGGGTTCGGCTTCAATGTGCTCCTCCATCTTGGTGCTGCACATCCGCTGGGTGGGGGGAGAGCTGTGTGGCCTCCCTCGGTGTTGGTGGTGGATGGGGAAGCTGGCTGTCACTCCCCGCGATGGCTGTGGTCACCTCGTCGCGGAGCAGGGCGTCCAGCTCCTCCTCGGTGGAGGGGTTGCTCTCCGGGCGGGCCAGCATCATCTTCACCACCTGCACCACACGCTCGAGGATGGTGTTGACTATGGCGCGGGTCTCCTCGCTGAGGCCCGTGCTGTCCCCTGAGGGTGCACGGCCATTCGAGTGTTGTGGCGGGGAAGCGGGTTGCGCTGCGGGCGGGGCGATGGGTTGCTGTGCTGCGGGCGGGGCGATGGGTTGCTGGGCTGCGGGCGGGGCGGTGGGTTGGGGCTCCCTTTGGTGTGCTCGCTGTCGTTGGCGGCGCCTGCCATTTCCTCTCCTCTGTGGTAGAGGCTGTTGGGAGTAGGGAAGGCGTGGCGGAGGATTAGCAGGATTAGCAGGGCTGGTGGTGGGGTTTCCTCCTCTCATTGTCGGCTGCTCGCCCTCCCTAAATCCGGCCTGACCTGAGGTGGCCTCTCCAGGTGCGGGGTCCCTGGGGTCTCTGGGGGGTGGTCGGGTGACCCACGCCGGCCGATTTGGCAGTGGCACGGGAACAAATCGGTGGTTGCCATGGCGACGTGGGTGCCCGCGTGGTTCCTGTTGCAGGTGCTGGGGTCCCCGTGCCTGCGTCCTCCGGCGTCTCTCGGGGCACTGAGCGTTCCACGCGTGGTGCTTTTTGTTGCAGTTTGGGCACCTGGCGGTGGTGGCCTCTTTGGCCTTGTGGCG
Organism: Eriocheir sinensis; assembly: GCF_024679095.1. Taxonomy (NCBI): domain Eukaryota; kingdom Metazoa; phylum Arthropoda; class Malacostraca; order Decapoda; family Varunidae; genus Eriocheir; species Eriocheir sinensis. The sequence continues at coordinate 12,016 of NW_026110846.1, forward strand.
CCCGATGCATTCCTCTGTCGGGTGGGCCTGGCTGCACACGCCACACCTAACGGGGTACTTGCATGTTGCCTTGAGGTGGCCGAAGCGGTGGCACTTGTAGCACCTCACAGGCTCTCCTCGGTCGGGGCGCAGGAAGTAGCGGCCCCAGCTGCCCAGGTCGAGCTTGGGCGGCGGTGGTCCCTCGTACACCAGTAGCACCTGCCTGGTGAGGATATTAAACCTGCCCGCCCGTAGCCGCTTGGCGGAGACCACATGGGGGTGGGCCTCTATCGCCTCGAGGGGGAGGCTGACGGGGTAGCGCTCTAATACCACCCTGTGCCTCCTCTCGCTCGGGTCGAGGAGGATCACCCTGTCGCCCTCCTGAGCGAGGCGGCGCAGGAGTGCCGCCGACTCGTCGTCCTTGGGGGTGAGGATGTACTCGCCGGCTAGCGTTGGCCTCACCTCTATCTTGAGTCTGGGGTGCTCGCCCTCGAGTGCAGTCACAGCCTGGTAAGCACTGGCTGCATCTCGTAGGGTTCCCAGCTTGAATTTTGGTCAGGCGCCGCTCCGGGTCCTGGACACCGTGATCCAGCCTTCGTCGTTCCCGTCGTCGTCCTCACGCTGGTCCTCGCTCATGGCGCTCTCGTCGATGACGAGTCTACCACTGTCGTCATCGTCGCTAGGAGCCCCTTCGGTGATAGGGAGCTCCCGGTCTGGGCTGCCTGGGGCCTTCCTGGGGGTCGCGTACCCTGCTGCGGGCGCCTGGGGGGAGTCGTACCGCATCCTCTTCGTCATAGTACGGGAGGCAGGGGGTTCCCTTTGGCGTGGTAGGAACAAGGCGCGGCGGGGTGGGAGGCCCGCGTGGCCTGGGGCGCGGGACGGCGAGAAGTGGAGAAGGGAAGGAAAGGGGGGGGGGGGGGTCGGGGTCACTATAGGGGTAGTGGTAGAACACTGTGGGGGGAGGTCATTGACACGGACAAGACACTAAGAAAAGGTGTTTGTGTGGGTATGCGTTTGTGTGAATGTTGTGAAGTGTGGGTAACATTTAAGTGTTGGTGTATGTGTATAACAATGTGTACGAATGGACGACAAGAGGACATGGACGGACAGTAGAAGATAAACAATTAGACGCACAGGAAACAGCGAGACAGGAGCACGAACGAAAACATTAACACAAAGTAAAAATGAACATAGAGTCTATGCTGCAACGCCCCATTTTCTTATTGTCACTGAGGGGAAGGAACACGAAATTTGAGCGGTGACTGCTACAGACTCGCGGGGTTGGCATCGTTGCTTGAGTGACGGTGTCTGCGCCGCTCATTGGCTGTTGTTTACTAAATCTAAGCTGCGGCAATATCGTTTGCCATGACATAGCCTACTATCTCTCGCTCTCTGCTACCTCTTAAAATTAACACTATTAGTATATAAATGTAGTTATTCTTATAATCACTCTTCCTTATGCCTATTTATTCGTTTATTACTCACAAATAATTAACATATTTCAGGAATAAAGATAGCATGATGAAAGAAATGAGAAACTTGCCTTAGGCCAATGTTTACGTTAGGGCTCCGAGGCATCACTACATATTATGACTAAGCCAGGCCTAAAAATATACCAAGAAATCTTACAGTAAATGAGTTAATGAAAAAAAATAATGGAAAAAAAAATATTATAAAAACAAATTCAGAAATTTTACTAACACTACAAACATGAATATAATTACATAATTGAAGTACTAACCTTTTTCTGTAGACATCCTTTATCTGCTAGGTGATGATTTAAACTTTTTGTAAGAAAGTTTACTATTTCAGGAGCATTGACGAACGCATCACGCTTGTCCCTCAGTAAACTGACATTCTGTCGAGCAGCGGCGATAATTCTTTTTGCAGAAGACCCATGTTCATTGTCCATAGTTACTTTCCAATTAGTCATTCTTTGCAGGATAAAATGATTTATGATCTCTCTGCTTTTAGAATGATTTTTAATGGTCTTTTCCTCTTTCTGAACATCTTTTAAGCTCGATGTGACCATTTTAATTCTCTGATGAACGATATCAATACATTTTCTTGAGGATTCAAAATCATAAACATCCTTATTCACATAACATGCCAAACACTCACGCTGGCTTTTAAACTGTTGGTGTTCTCCTTGAGCTTTTAATAATATTTTTCTATTCCATACAGCTTCAGCCTCTCCATTCCTCAAATCTTCTTCTACATTTCCAGCGTCAAAGCAGAGCTTCTTCACAGCTTCCTGAAACCAAACAAAACTCCGTTGGCTCACTGCATATGTGGTAATTCATATATATATATATATATATATATATATATATATATATATATATATATATATATATATATATATATATATATATATATATATATTTTGACATGATTTTTTTTTTTTTTTTACGACAAAGGAGGCAGCTCAAGGGCACACAAAAAAACAATAATAAAAAAAGCCCGCTAATCGCTGCTCCCATACAAGAATCAGAAGAGGTGGCCAAAAGCAAGGTCAAATTCGGGAGGAGAGGTGTCCTGATACCCTCCTCTTGAAAGAGTTCAAGTCGTAGGCAGGAGGAAATACAGATGAAGGAAGATTGTTCCAGAGTTTACCAGTGTGAGGGATGAAAGAGTGAAGATGCTGGTTAACTCTTGCATAAGGGGTTTGGACAGTATAGGGATGAGCATGCGTAGAAAGTCGTCTGCAGCGGGGCCGCGGGAGGGGGGGAGGCATGCAGTTGCCAAGTTCAGAAGAGCAGTCAGCGTGGAAATATCGATAGAAGATAGAAAGAGAGGCAACATCGCGGCGAAATTTAAGAGGTAGAAGACTATTAGTAGGAGGAGGAGAGCTGATGAGACGAAGAGCCTTAGCCTCCACTCTGTCCAGAAGAGCTGTGTGAGTGGAGCCCCACCACACGTGAGATGCATACTCCATACGAGGGCGGACAAGGCCCCTGTATATGGATAGCAACTGCGCGGGGGAAAAGAACTGGCGGAGACGATACAGAACGCCCAACCTTGAGGAAGCTGATTTAGCGAGAGAGGAGACATGAAGTTTCCAGTTGAGATTTTGAGTTAAGGATAGACCGAGGATGTCTAGTGTTGAAGAAGGTGACAGCTGAGTGTTGTCAAAGAATAGGGGATAGGTGTTTGGAAGATTGTGTCGAGTTGATAGGTGGAGAAATTGAGTTTTTGAGGCATTGAAGGACACAAGGTTCCTTCTGCCCCAATCGGAAATGATAGCAAGGTCTGAGGTTAAGCGTTCTGCAACCTCCAGTCTGGAGTCGTGTACTTCCTGTTATGATGGTCTTCTATTGAAAGAAGTTGAATAATGCAGAGTGGAGTCGTCAGCGTACGAGTGGACAGGACAGTTTGTTATGGAAAGAAGATCATTGATGAATAACAGGAAGAGAGTGGGTGATAGGACAGAGCCCTGTGGAACGCCACTGTTGATAGGTTTAGGGAAAGAGCAGTGACCGTCTACCACCGCAGAAATAGAACGGCCGGAAAGGAAACTGGAGATAAAGGAACAGAGAGAGGGATAGAATCCGAAAGAGGGCAGTTTAGAAAGCAAATACTGGTGCCAGACTCTATCGAAGGCTTTCGATATGTCTAGCGCAACAGAGAAAGTTTCACCGAAACTGCTAAGAGAGGATGACCAAGAGTCAGTTAAGAGAGCAAGAAGATCGCCAGTAGAACGCCCCTTGCGGAATCCATACTGGCGGTCAGATAGAAGATTAGAAGTGGAAAGGTGCTTTTGAATTGATTTGATTTTGGATTGATTCAAAAGCTTTAGATAGACAGGAAAGTAAAGCTATTGGGCGGTAGTTTGAGGGATTGGAACGGTCACCCTTCTTAGGCACAGGCTGTACAAAGGCATACTTCCAGCAGGAAGGAAAGATAGATGTTGATAGGCAGAGACGAAAGAGTTTGACCAGGCAGGGTGTCAGCACAGAAGCACAGTGTTTAAGGACAATAGGAGGCACTCCATCAGGTCCATAAGCCTTCTGAGAGTTGAGGCCAGAGAGGGCATAGAAAACATCATTAGGAAGAATCTTAATAACAGGCATAAAGAAGTCAGAGAGGGGATGAGTAGGAGGAATATGCCCAGAATCGTCCAAGGTGGAGTTCTTACAGAAAGTTTGAGCGAAGAGTTCAGCCTTAGAGACAGATAAGACGGCAGTGCTGCCGTCAGGGCTAAGGAGAGGAGGGAAAGAGGAAGAAGTGAAATTGGAGGAGATATTTTTGGCTAGATGCCAGAAGTCACGGGAAAAATTAGAAGAAGCAAGGTGTTGACATTTTCTATTTATAAAAGAAGTTTTGGTAAGTCGGAGAATAGATTTGGCACGATTCCGGGCTGAAATGTATAGATCAAAGTTAGTGGGAGTTCGAAGGCTCTGGAACCTTTTGTGAGCTGCCTCTCTATCTTTAATAGCACGAGAACAAGCATGATTAAACCTAGGCATTTTAGCATAAGGAGTACATAAGAACATAAGAACGCAGGAGTCTGCAAGAGGCCGGTAGGCCTGTACGAGGCAGCTCCTTTGACCCTAAGCTCCCGTGTATCTAACCCCACCTAATATCGCTGTCCATGAATTTATCTAGTCTATTTTTGAATGTGACAATTGTATTGGCACTCACCACATGACTGCTAAGCCTATTCCACTCATCCACCACCCTATTAGTATGTGGAATGTATGCCTCCATTCCAGAGACAATCACCTCTGTGATGCGCAGAGCACACACAGAGGGGTCTCTCTCCTGGAAGCAGTAATCATTCCACGGGAAATCGGAAAAGTACATCCTCAGGTCGTCCCACCGGGCTGAAGCAAAATGCCAGAAGCATCACCTCCTCGGTGGGTTCAGAGGATGTACATGAACGATAGGACAGGATACAGAAATAAGGTTATGATTGGAGGAGCCCAACGGAGAGAACAGTTTGACAGAGTAAACAGAAGGATTATAGGTAAGGAAGAGGTTTAGAATGTTGGGCCTGTCTCCAAGACGGTCGGGAATACGAGTAGGGTGCTGAACCAACTGCTCTAGGTCGTTGAGGAGAGCAAAGTTGTAGGCTTGTTCACCAGGATGGTCAGTGAAAGAGGATGAAAGCCAAAGCTGGTGGTGAACTTTGAAATCTCCCAGGAAGGAGATTTCAGCGAAGGGACAGTGGATCAAAATGCGCTCCACTTTAGAGTTCAAATAGTTAAAGAGTTTTACATAGTTAGTAGAGTTAGGTGAGAGATAAACAGCACAGATGTATTTAGTAATAGAATGACAATGAAGTCTTAGCCAGATGGTGGAAAATTCAGAAGAGTCAAGGTCGTGGGCACGAGAGAAAGTGATGTCGTTGCGCACGTAGGCGCAATATCCAGCTTTGGATTGAAATTTAGGATAGAGATAGTAGGAGGGAACAGAGTAGAGGTTGCTGTCAGTAGCCTCAGAAACCTGTGTTTCGGCGAGGAAGAGAAGGTGAGGTTTAGAAGGAGAGATGGTGTTCCACAGAATGAAAATTAGAACGGAGACCGCGAACGTTGCAGAAATTGATAAGGAGGAGGTTCGAGGAGTTATCAGGACACCTCTCAAGTCGGCAGCCAGAAGGGGAGTCCTCCCTGGGGGAATTTATGGTCCCCCCAAGGCAGAGGTATATATATATATATATATATATATATATATATATATATATATATATATATATATATATATATATATATATATATATATATATATATATATATATATATATATATATATATATATATATATATATATATATATATATATATATATATATATATATATATATATATATATATATATATATGTGTGTGTGTGTGTGTGTGAACTGTTCATTTTGACAAGTGGATAGGTTTGGTGGGGGTAAACACAGGGAGGAGTTTAGATTCTTTAATTTCTAACGTTTCGGCTAAGAAGCCATCCTCAGAGAAACTGATACACTGGGTTGAAAACACATTATTTATATCAACATACAAAATTTCCTACTTGGCATCTGCATAGGGTATTGCCTACCTGACGATCCTTTTCCGTTTACCTGACCTGATGGCTAATCTGGCGGTATTATCCGCCCACCTGACGATCCTTTCCGTGTACCTGACCTTAGGGCTAAACTAGCGGCATTATCCGCCCACCTGACGAACCCTTCCTTATGATTAGAGACCTCTCTTGTTGTTATAAGGGTCGCCTCTATAGTCTTTCTCATTCTTTTCTTTAATCCTATCTCAATTTCTTGGGCGGCTTCCCATTTTGGCATTTGGTTGCAACTATCTATATGCACTACGAGTGAGTTTGACGTCTTGTGTTTTAAAACATCCCTCTTATGTTCGGTTATCCTTTTCTTCAGTCCTCTGCCTGTTTCTCCTATGTATTCTTTCTTACATCCTCTACATGGTATACTGTATATAACACTGTTATTATTGATGACTTTGGTCTCTTTAGCCCTCGTTATTTCACCAATTTTCTCTCCCGTTGATGTCGCTATTTTCAGACCGGATTTTGATAGGCACTTGTTAAGTATTGAAGCACTATCTGAATGCGGTGCACATATATATTTCTCTCTATCATTGTTTGTACAAGGATCCTCATTCTCTCTGTGTCTGGTTATTATTCTTATCACTTTATTCCTAAGCTTAAGAAGGAGCCCTTCAGGATAACTTAGTTTCCTGAAAGTTGATGTGATGTATTTTATCTCCTCTTCTATGAATTCATTACTACAAATTCTGTATGCTCTTAAATAAAAACCAATGACCACACCAGACTTGACTCTCATATTGTGGGCTGAAAGGTAGTGAATGAAGTCATCCTTATTAGTGGGTTTTCTGTAAACGGAAAATTTGACCCCTTCTGCTCCCCTCCAAACTACCGTATCTAGGAATGGCAATCTATTGTCTTTCTCTTCTTCCACAGTAAACTGGATATCTTTATTGATATTGTTAAGCATTCTCAACTTATTATTGATATTTGTGCCTTTTGGTACTACGATTAACACGTCATCAACGTATCTAAGCCATGTTGAACCCCTACCCATGATTCTCATATGGTTATCTGTCTCTAACGTTTCCATATATAAACAAGCCATAACTGCACTTAGAGGAGAGCCCATCGCAAGGCCCTTATGCTGTAAGTATTCTTCTCCCTCGAATGTGAAGGCACCAAACTTCACACAAAGTGCAACAAGATTGATGTAGTCCTCCCTCTGGATTGGTAGATTTTCATCGTTGATGTTTCTCGACGCTCTTATTACTGCTTCTATCGCACCTTTCACTGGGACGTGGTGAATAAGGACTTCACATTGAAGCTTGCCGTCAGAAAATAGCCTGTTTTTTTTGCTTTAACTTTTTTTTATTTATTTAATGCTTTCCATTTTTTTCTGATTATTAATCTGTATTAAAAGAGCTTTCATTTCCCACCAAGCACTCCTTCCTACCTTCAGTAGTTTTCGCTCGAGCTCGACCAAAAGTCACGAGGAACATTCCCCGAATCTGACTCATTTTACGCGCCGCGACGAAAAACCTTCCTGAGGCCACAAAAAAAATATATATTATGCATAAAAATTCATATATGAACACTTCAATATGTTGACTAACTTGTATTAAAACCACTTTAAGATATTTAAATAAAAAAGTTACTATTTTTCACGGTTGTTTTGATTTAAATCAAATGATTTAAAGCAAGTAATTTAAATCGGTTTAAATCAGAGTAAAAAAAATCATGATTTAAATCAAAATTAAATATACTGTTTTTAAAATTAATTAAGTGTTATATCAGGATTAAAGTATCTAATGATTTAACTTATATATATATATATATATATATATATATATATATATATATATATATATATATATATATATATATATATATATATATATATATATATATATATATATATATATATACAAGGAAAAAGGAAGAACATGTGAACCACTTGTAGAGGAAAAGTTTCAAGTCTACTTATCCTGTAGTGATCCTGTACTTGTCCTGTAGCAAATCAGGCACCAGTGAATCATTGTCATCTCTTACAAGAAAAAAAATATTCAAAAGCATAAAAAATAAATTATTAGTCCTACCATGAAAAGATTGGGCCACTATAAACACTTGCCTGCACCAGGACAGGCTCGGGCCGACCACCAGGCCCCTCAAGAAAGCCTACTGGTGCTACAGGCTTCAACGTTACAAGAAAAAAAATTATGTGAAAAACTCATCTAGGGCAGGTATATAATGTATATTAAACAATGTTTTTTTTACATTGGCCAAGTTTACTACAATAAAATGACCTCATAAGACTGAAACAAATAATCAGTGGAAACAAACAAGGATTAATGTAAATAAAAATCATTTAAATAAAAAAAAATCGATTTAAATAAAAATAAAATCCGATTTCAATCAAATAAATCGTTTTTTTCAAAAAAATCATGAATTTTTCCAACCCTGCTATTTTTTTATAATCATTTCACTATATAAATCAACTTATATTAAGGGCCTTATTATACATGTTATTTCTTATTTTTTTTAGTATTCAACCATATTTCTTCTCATTTATGAATAATACATTTAATTTGCTTTCTTTTGATACCAAATATATATATATATATATATATATATATATATATATATATATATATATATATATATATATATATATATATATATATATATATATATATATATATATATATATATATATATATATATATATATATATATATATATATATATATATATATATATATATATATATATTCAATGCAAGATGGCGCCACTATAAACACTCGCCTGCGCCAGAACGGGATGGGCCGACCATCAGGCCCCACCTGGAAGATGCCTACCGGCGCAATAGGTAGCAACGTAAGAAAAAAAAAATACACACACACACACACACACACACACACACACACACACACACACATACAAATATATATATATATATATATATATATATATATATATATATATATATATATATATATATATATATATATATATATATGTATGTATAGATTTTTGGTTGAAGGTGATAGCTAACTCATCGTTATATATCTTCTTGAGTAAGTTCTCTTTGTTTCTTAAGAGTGTCTTGTTCTTTTTTGATAAGGCTGAGATGACATCTACATATGGTGTCATCGTTGTCGCCAGATCGCGATTTCGGGTCCTTGCCCTTCTTCAGTGGCAGGAGTGGAGCTGTGTCCGTCTTGAGGTCTCGAGCCACGTCCGCGCTGGCCTTTTATACAGGCTAGGCGGGCGCTGATTGGCTGAGCGCCTCAGCGGCGGATTTTCTTTTCATGCTCGGAAGTGCTTGTAAGTCTAGGTGCTGGATGTTCAAGCTTGGCTCCATTTCCTTGATGTAGAGAGCTTCGAGGATGGGAAGGCGTCTCCTATCGGTGCAGGTCGTGATGATTTCAGTGTTCTTTTCTAGTATTTCTCTTGTGAGGGTCTTGTTGTGTTCTTTTCTCATGTGGGACTTCGGTGCTCCTGATGCTAGGTGGTAGGTAAGGCGTCTACTTAGCTTCATTGTCGTCATGCCAGTATAGGATGTGTTAAGGGCTGCACAGTTCCCTTGGTTGCAGGAGAACCTTTCCTTTTACCATATTTTTCCTCATGAGGCCTTATTTTCCTAATGCCTTTTTTTTTAAATGGCAGGTCAATCTGATCCGGAGTTAGAAACTTTGACCAAGGCATTCCAGAAGTTGGTGCAGGATTCGGAAGAGACCGCCGGGGATGACAATTCCCGTGTCCTAAGGAGCGGGTCAGCTCATGACAGAGTGTCTCCTCCTCCTCCTTCTTCCCGCCCGCATGGTAACAAAGATAACAAAGGTAATAACATAACTAACCAAGAATCCACAATGGCTACTAACACTATTAAACTTCTGCCGACTACGGCTTCAGTCAGAGCTTTCGCAGGCAATGAACCGGATTACAGTGCGAGAGTCTTCATCCTACAATGCGAGGATGTTATGAACAACTCATTTGTGTCAGAACCGGGAGATAAAATCTCCTTCATTAGGTCCAGATTAAAGCCGGGAACAGAAGCATCAGCTCTTATGTACACCAGCACGTTCATGGAACCGCAACAAACCAAAGATTATGCCCAGTTTCGGTCACATTTTCTGGAGTCTTTCGGGGAAGATGTTAGGCACAGCCTCGTCAAAGGTGTTAATGTAGCTGTGACCAATTTGATTTCAGCTGTGGAGAGTAAAGGGCTTTTTGCCGGACAAGTAGACGCCTATCGGTTGTCTACTGATTTGGGCTCATATTTGAAAGCTGGTGGCTGGACAGAGGGAGAGAATATGTCTATCTAATGTACTCAAATTTCTGGAATTTTTCATGTACAGGGCCAGTTTCGAAAAAGTTATTTATCCCTAGCCTACGGTCCCGCTGACAAGTTGCACGATTTCGTGCTGAAGATTAAAACAAAAATTGAGGAGAAAGACGGAGCGCCAGTTCCCACTATAGCCGCTGTCGACCAGAAGGCCGCTAATGTTAGCGCGTCCTCATCGGTGGTGGCGTCCGCCACCGAAAAGCCTAAGCGCCACTGTTCGTACTGTCAGTGCGACGGTCATACGGTTGACTATTGTATAAAACGTCAGCGGGATCGCAGGGCTAAAAGGGAGAGGGGAGGCTCGCCGATGTCAGGCAAATCTGCTTCTCAGAAGACCCCGGCCGCTTCAAAAAGTCGTGCCGCTACAACACTGGCAAGTTCTGTTTTATCCACGGTACTGGTAGACACACCACAGAGGAGTGTTTCTCTATGCTACAGTTAAAGAAAGAGAGAGCAGAAAAGTTCGTGAAAGAGTCGGGGAAAGCCGAGCGCCGCCCCAAAAACGACCCAGGGTAGCAACCCGGGGGCCGGAGGAAATTGAGACTGCAGTGCAGGCTGACAATAGTAGCTTGTATGAATCTGTTGTGGCCGCGTGCAGTCAGCCTGAAATTATGGCGCTTAAAGTCAAGCTGGGTCCGCTTCAAGCGTCATTTGCTGTCGACACCGGCGCTGCGGTTAATGTGTTGTCAGAAAGGATGTACATAGCTTTAAAACGCGCGTCGCGGGGAGGCCGCTACCAGCTACGACCCTCTGACCTAAGCCTTTGCGGTGTCACCGCCGACAGGCTTAACATCCTTGGGTTGGTGAGTTTGCCAGTGAGTCTGGGACGAAACACCCCTGTCATGCGTTTGGATTTTTACGTGACGTCAAATTTTTCCCTGCCGTCTGACGGTCTTCTTGGGTTGTCGTCTCTGAGGTCTAACCGCATGGTAATACTACCAGATAGTAATACAGTAAGGTTTCAAGGGTGATGTTTCAAGGCCATGGATCAACCTGTGCACCTCGCTTCTCCCTGGGAAAGAAAGGAAATACCCAGCAAGGGTCGGGAAGGTGTTTCTCCTGAGTCGGTAGTGCATACCGTGCCGACTCTTTCCACGGTGCCGGTGCATGGCGCGGGCACCACCTCACTTCATGATAAGCCACCAACACCACCTGATGTTTTCAGGGGATGGAAAAATGTCAATGCAATAGTCGTAGGGAATCATGAAATCCCTCAACGAACCGCAATGCACGTCCCCGTGTCAGTCCCTAACGCACTAGAGGAGAAAAGAGAGAAGGGAAGAGAAGGGAGGGAGGCCATAGAGAAGAGGGAAGGGAAGGGAAGGGAAGGGAATAATTGATGGGGAAGGCTTAGGATACTGGTCAGAAGGAGAAGAGGAGAAGAGAGAGGGAGAGGAAGAGAACTAGGAGGATTTAGGATGGTTTGTAGAGATAAAGAGGAGAGAAAAAGAAGAGGAACGAGGAAGGGAAAGGAGAGAGAGAAAGATGAAGGAGAGGAAGAGGGAGAATACTACGAAGGGAAGGAGGAGGGAGCGAGGGAAGAGAAGGGAAGGGAGGGAAGGAGAGAGGAAAAGAAAGGAGTGGGAGAAATAACGATAAGGAAGGTTGGGACAGAGAGAAGGAGGGGAGTGAGAGAGGAGAGAAGGGAGAGAGAGAGAGAGAGAGGGAGAGGGGAGAGAAAAGGAGAGAGAGAGAGGGAAAGGACAGGGAGAGCTTAGGTGGGTGGCAGACCAAAATTAGCTCCAGGTAAGATGGACAGCAGGTATTTCCTTGATTATTTCAGGTGTGTGTGTGTGTGTGTGTGTGTGTGTGTGTGTGTGTGTGTGTGTGTGTGTGTGTGTGTGTGTGTGTGTGTGTGTGTGTGTGTGTGTGTGTGTGTGTGTGTGTGTGTGTGTGTGTGTGTGTGTGTGTGTGTGTGTGTGTGTGTGTGTGTGTGTGTGTGTGTGTGTGTGTGTGTGTGTGTGTGTGTGTGTGTGTGTGTGTGTGTGTGTGTGTGTGTGTGTGTGTGTGTGTGTGTGTGTGTGTGTGTGTGTGTGTGTGTGTGTGTGTTTGTGTGTGTGTTTACCTTTTTGTTTACACCTGTCTTTCTTTAATAACTATACCATCCGTACCACCTTGTTTTCTGTTTGCCTGTCTGTTACTTTTCTGTTTCCTTTCTCCGTCTGTCTCCTTGTGTCCACCTGTCCGTTTGTCTGTTTCAACCTGTCCGTCTGTCCATGTCTGTCCACCTCCTCTGTCGTCCTCTGTCCCCTTGGTGATATTGTCCTCCTCTCTCTCTCTCTCTCTCCCTCGCCGCGTCCTCCGTGTGTCTCTCGTCCCAGTTTTTCCCCTCCAGCGGTTTTTCATTAATTAGCTGCTAGGTTGGAGAACTATGTCTGGAGCTTTTGTTTTTTATCTTTTCTTCCTTCCTCCTCCTCCTCCTCTTCTTCCTCCTCCATCTCCACTTCTTCAGCGTTTTCATTCTTCTTGTCCTTGTTCTCTTTCTCGTGGTTGTTCTCGTTTTCCTCCTCTTCTTCGTCCTCTTTCTTCTCCTCTTCTTCCTACTTTATTTTTCCTTTTTGTCATTTCTGTTATTGTCGTTGTTCACCTTGTTATTGTTCTTGCTCCTCTCCTCCTCCTCTTCTTCCGTTTACTTATCCTCCTCTTCTTCCTCCTCCTCGTTCTTTCCCTCCTCCTCCTCCTCCTTTTAGTTTTTCTTTTCCTCCTCTTCTTCTTGTTCATGTTCTTCTTTTTGTTCTTTTTGTTCTTCTTGTTCTTGTTCTTCTTGTTCTTCTTGTTCTTGTTCTTCTTGTTCTTCTTGCTCTTCTTTTCTTGTTCTTGTTCTTTTTCTTCTTTTTCTTCTTCTTCTTCTTCTTCTTCTTCTTCGTCTTCTTCTTCTTCTTCTTCTTCTTCTTCGTCCTCGTCTTCGTCTTCTTCTTCTTCTTCTTCTTCTTCTTCTTCGTCTTCGTCTTCGTCTTCGTCTTCGTCTTCTTCTTCTTCTTCTTCTTCTTCTTCTTCTTCTTCCTGGTGGAGAGCGAGGTATCAATCGTTCATTTTCCGTCCCCTTCCTCGCCCCAGCTCTCCATTCAGCGTGTTTCTCTTGTCTTTTCTTCCGCCCTTTGATCGCTCACCTGTCCTCAACTTCCCCACTCTGAGTCCTTTTCAAACACACTCCATCTATCTCTTCCTCCTCCTCCCCCTCCCTCTCTGGCTCCATCCCTTCCTCCTCCTCCTCCCTCTCCCTCTCTCTTTCCGATCCGCTCCGTCTCCCTTTGGTCAACATTCTCTTCCCACGTTTTGTCCACTTCATCTCTTGTCTTCTTCCTTCCTCTGTCTCGTTCTCTCTTTTTCTTCTTTTCATTTTCTTGGTTTTGTTTTTTTCTTGTTCTTGTTCGTGTTTTTGTTCTTATGCTCCTTGTTCTTCTTCGTTTTCTTCTTCTTCTTCGCCTTCGTCCTTGTCTTCCCTCTCCTCCTCTTTATTCTCCTCTTCTTCCTCTTCCTTTTCCACTTCGGCTTCGTTCTCGACTCAACAATTTTCACCACCACCACCACCAACAACAACAACACCCCACCCACACTCGCCTCCGTGGTGTAGTGATTAGCACCCCTAGCTACGAATTCGTGAACTCTGGTTTGATCTCGCCCTGGATAGTCGGCGCCCAGTCCACCCAGCTGTTCATCCCCCTTTGCGCGCTGGTCGATAAATGTTCACCTGGGGAGATCTACGGAAGGCAAACTGTGGTAATCCCGATATCCCACTGGCCCTGTGTCCCTGTGTGGTTATAAGCTCCTACCCACCACAGGCTCAGTGAAGAAAAGAGACGGAGATGAACGAAGACGTAACGCGCAGATTACACTGCCACCTCATCACAACCACAACCACCACCACCGCCACCACCACCACCACAATTACTCTTTCTTTCCGGTCCTGTATTCACTTTCTACCTTCCTCTTCCACCACCACCACGACCCACCCCCCCACACACCTCTTCCACTCCACATTACGATCCATTCACACCTTTTCCTTCCTCTACCTTCCGGTCCTGCGTCCACTTCCTATCTACTTTCCTCTTCCATCACCACCACTCTCTCCACTCCACATCACGATCCATTCTCATTTTTCCCTTTTTCTACCTCTCTGTCCTTCATGCACTTTCTCCCTTCCGCTTCCACTCCCCCCTCCCCCCTCCACCACCACCATCACGTCCCCTTTCCACCTGCAAATCACCTAAGCCCGCCTTGCCCTTTCCCAACATTCACACCGCCACAATTCCACTCCATCCATCTGCGCCGCTCGCCGTGGAAATCCGAAAATTATCCTTCCACATTTTCGCGTCCTGCCCGCCCGCCTTCCCCCTTTCCTCCGCACGAGTCGTTTAATGAATAAATGAAAAAAAAGGGGAATGAGGATGATACCAGGGCGCTGCGATTTAATATTCGAGGGGACGGCAAGGGACGGGAGGGGACGACCGAGGGCTGCTGGAAAGGGCAAGCAAGGGAGAGGATAGGGGGAGAGGGGAGGTGAGAGAGAGAGAGAGAGACCCACACCCACACACACACACACACACTAAGGGGAAGGGTGCCTGAGGGGAACCGAAGCTCACCCGCGGAACATAACAGGGCGATGTGTACCTTCCCCTCACCCCCACTAAACGGGGGGGGAGGAGCGAAGGGGGAAGGGAAGAGACGGGAGATAAGGGAAGAGGAAGGGAGAGGAGGAAATGGTAGAGAGTATATATAGGGAAGGAACGAGATGGGGAGAGTAGGGAAGGGAAGGGAGGGGGTAAGGAAGGAGCGAGAAAGAAGGGAAGGGAAGGGAAGGGAAGGGGTGAGGTAATGGAAGGTAAGGGAAGTTGAAGGAAGGGATGAGATTGAAGGAGAGAGAGCAGGGGAGAGAAGGAAAGAGGGAGAGGGAGTTAAAAGGGAGGGGTAAGGTGATGGGAAGTAAAGAAAGAGGAAGAAAGTGAATGGGAGAGTAGGAAATGGAAGGGAAGGGATACTAAAAGAGGGGGAAATAAAAAGGAAGGGTTAAGGTGATGGGAAGTAAATGAAGATGAAGAAAGTGAATGGGAGAGTAGAAAATGGAAGGGAAGGGATACTAAAAGAGGGGGAAAGAAAAGGAAGGGGTAGGAAGGGATAAGGGAAACAGGAAGAATAAAGGGAAAGGAAAGGGAAAGATAGTGGATGAGGAGCAAACAAAAAAAATGATGAATTCGATAAGAGGAAAACAGATACGAAAAAAAAAGAAGAGAAATAATTTAAAAGGATGGAGAAGGGAAGAAGGAAGTGAAGGTTGGGGGCGAGGGGAGGAGAGAGGAATAGGAGGGGAGAGAGGGAAAGGGGAGAGAGGGGAGGGGAGAAAGGGGAGGAAAACGGAAGTGCATTACGTAAATATACTCACCCCGTGTCTCTTTCTCTCGCCCCTTCAATTACCACTCTTCATCCCAATCTCCTTGTCTCTCTCTTATTACCTAAAAATATCCGTAATTCGTCGGCAAGTTCGGTTATCGTCGTCGTAATTTCCGGCCTGATCGCTATTTTCCTCCTGCCTTGGTTGGGGGGGAGGGGGGAGGGGAAGGGGGGATTGAGGGAAAGAAGAAACGAGGGAGGCTGATGGAGAGAGGAAGAGGAAGGAGGGGGAGGCAAAGGAGAGAAGGAATGAAGCCTCAGGAGTGAATGAAACTTTCCGCGCGAGAGTGAAGTGAGACGTGGTTTGAAAGTGAATGAAATTTAGCGTCCGAAGTGTGTGTGTGTGTGTGTGTGTGTGTGTGTGTGTGTGTGTGACGGGGAGCTAAGAAGGGAAGTGGGAGAATGATTTATTGTTGACAGTGGTAGTAGTATTAGTAGTAGTAGTAGTAGTAGTAGCAGTAGTAGTAGTAGATGTGAGATCAGACGGGAAGGACAAAATAAAAGGGGAGAAGGAGAGGAGGAAGACGATGGGAGGTAAAGAAAGGTGAAAGAAGGGAAGGAAATTGGAGGAGATGGCAAGAAAGGGAAAGAAAGGGGAACGGAAAGAGTGAGAAAGAAGATGGTGATGATGTGATGATGATAGAATAAGCAAATTAAACCTATCATTATTTTCCTTTTTTCCTTATTGTATTTTCCTTAACCATCATCATTATTTTCATTTTAATTTCTCATTCCTCTCTTATTTCTTGTCTCCTTGCACCATCTTC
The DNA here is from genome assembly GCF_024679095.1 of Eriocheir sinensis. NCBI lineage: Eukaryota > Metazoa > Arthropoda > Malacostraca > Decapoda > Varunidae > Eriocheir > Eriocheir sinensis. Next base: position 28,486 of record NW_026110846.1, read on the forward strand.
ATTATAATTTCTTTTTCCTCTCTTATTTCTTGTCTCCTTGCACCATTTTCATTATAATTTTTTTCCTCTCTTTTTCTTGTCTCCTTGCACCATCTTCATTATAATTTCTTTTCCTCTCATTTCTTGTCTCCTTGGTCTTAATTTTCTTGTTCTTATTGTTGCTGTTATTTTCCCTATTATTATTATCATTATCATTTATCCAAACAGTAACCGAACCCTAAATCTATGAACACTTCCCGAAGAAAACGCATTTGGCCTAAAACTCGCCATTTCAAGAAGTTCAAGTCTCGACCGAAACCCAACTTGAGGGAGAGAGAAGGAATGAAAGAAAAAAATATATATTAAACTGATTGAAACTAAACTTTGGACGAAATGGAAGGCTGCAGAAACGGAGAAGGAAGAGGAGGGAGAGTTTTAGAGGGGGGGGGGGAGGGGTTAGTGCGAAGAGGAAGAGGAGGAGGAGCTGAGAAGGGTGATGAAAGGAGAGGTTGGTATGTAAGAGGTGTGAAGAGAAAGAGGAGGCAAAGAGGAAGAAGATAGAAGACAAAGAGGAAAAGGAGAAGGGAGAGGAAAGATATGGAAGAGGTGCGGATAAGAAGGGAGAAATTTAGAAGAAAGATGAATGATTTTGTGTATGTGGGGTGTTGGTGAATAGGAAGAAAGAAGGAAGGAAAGAAGAAGAAAGGTTGCAGGGAGATGTGGACGAAGAAGAATAGGGACATGAAAAGGTAGTAGAAATATTATTATGATGAGTGTGACGAGGAAAAGAGAAACGGAGAATAAAGATAAAGGATTTTTTGGGGGGGTGATTGATGCGAATAGGAAGGAGGATAGGAAGGAAGAAAGAGAGGGAAAGGGTGCAGAGGCGATGCGTGCGAATAAAATAGGAAAATGAGAAGGAAGAGCAAATATTGTGAGGATGAGTGTGAAGGATTTAAGGAGAAGCTGAAAAGGAAGATGAAAATTTGAGGTATATTTGGAGTGCAAGTAGAAGGATAGGAAGAAAGAAAGAGAAAGGAGGGGAGATGTGGGCGAAGAAAATAGGAAAATGAGAAGGAAGAGCAAATATTATGAGGATGAGTGTGAAAGGGGTTAAGGAGAAACTGAAAAGGAGGAGATAAAGCAAACTGAGAAAGAAGGAAGGAAGGAAGGTTGTGAGAAGTAAAGGAAGGCAAAACAAAGCAAGAGAAAGGGCAGAGGAAAGGAAAATTAAAGTAACGGAAAAATAGAACTAATGAAAAGATACTAATAGCAGAAAGTTTCCCTCCTCTTCCTCTTCCCTCATTCTCCTTCCTTCCTTCCTTCCTTCTGAAAAAAAAAAAGTAGGAGCATTTAAGTAACGAAAAGTAGAATTGAAGTACCGAAAATAAGAAAAAAAATAATGATGAAAACACTAATAGCAGCCAGGAAGTTTCCCTCATTCTATTTCCTTCCTTCCTTCTGAAATAAAAAAAAGTAAAAACGTAAAAAAAAATAACGTTAAATAAAGTTCAAGTAACGAAAAAACAAAACACT
>NW_026110846.1:35000-40000 GCF_024679095.1 Eriocheir sinensis
GCTACATTACCGAGGCAGAAACAACATTTTGAAAGTTGAAAATAAAAAAATATAGTCAGGTTACTGGAAATTGTTGGGAATGTGTCTGAAGAAAGTTTGTAGTCCCTTCTGACAGTTTCTCTCTCTCTCTCTCTCTCTCTCTCTCTCTCTCTCTCTCTCTCTCTCTCTCTCTCTCTCTCTCTCTCTCTCTCTCTCTCTCTCTCTCTCTCTCTCTCTCTCTCTCTCTCTCTCTCTCTCTCTCTCTCTCTCTCTCTCTCTCTCTCTCTCATTCTGTCTTTCTTTCTTTCTTTCTTTCTTTCTTTCTTTCTTTCTTTCTTTCTTTCTCTCTCTCTCTCTCTCTCTCTCTCTCTCTCTCTCTCTCTCTCTCTCTCTCTCTCTCTCTCTCTCTCTCTCTCTCTCTCTCTCTCTCTCTCTCTCTCTCTCTCTCTCTCTCTCTCTCTCTCTCTCTCTCTCTCTCTCTCTCTCTCTCTCTCTCTCTCTCTCTCTCTCTCTCTCTCTCTCTCTCTCTCTCTCTCTCTCTCTCTCTCTCTCTCTCTCTCTCTCTCTCTCTCTCTCTCTCTCTCTCTCTCTCTCGTTCTCATACATATATAAAAAAGAGGAAAGGACAGCATGCCCAATATACGTAAACACTTCTAACAAAACATCTACATACGTTGTCGCTAAGGAAAGTTCGGTACTGCGTAAAACATAAACTGAGGGTAAAAATGTGTTTGTTTTCGTTTTGTTCTGTTTTGGCTTCCTTCTGTTTTTTATTTATTTATTTTTATTTTTTTATTTTTTACGGGGGAGAGACTGTGATGTGAAGATTTTTTTTTAAGTTAGAGTACAAATTGGTGTTATTTCCTGTGTGTGTGTGTGTGTGTGTGTGTGTGTGTGTGCGAGAGAGAGAGAGAGAGAGAGAGAGAGAGAGAAAGAGACACAGGGGTCGGCGCCTCATCTTTATACTCGTAGTTAACATGTGCTGTCAACCCTCCCTCCCCCCCTCTTCCCCTTCTACCCTCTCTTCCCTCCTCTTCCTGTCCATGAACCAGGACGAGGTAATGAGGGGGTAAGGGGGAAGTCGAGGCAGATCAGGAGAGGTCAGGTCTTTCCCCTCTTCCCCTCCCAGCATGTCAAGTCTGCCCCTGGTCAACATAGGTCAGCTTTAGGTGGGTCGAAGGTCTGGCAAGGGCGCGCTGGGTCATCTTAGGTCACGTTCCAGGCACCGCTTTAGGTCACTCCAAGGTCATGCAAGGATAGACTGACGCGCTCACACCTTTCCCTTGCCCTCAGTCACCGCCAGGTATTAATTAGATTGCCGGTTAAGTCTCTCTCTCTCTCTCTCTCTCTCTCTCTCTCTCTCTCTCTCTCTCTCTCTCTCTCTCTCTCTCTCTCTCTCTCTCTCTCTCTCTCTCTCTCTCTCTCTCTCTCTCTCTCTCTCTCTCTCTCTCTCTCTCTCTCTCTCTCTCTCTCTCTCTCTCTCTCTCTCTCTCTCTCTCTGTTAAAATAAGTAAAAGATCATCGACAGAGCACCAAGAGCCAGTAATACGGAACACCTGTGCGTGCGTGTAAGTGCTGAAGAATTCTGAATCAATATTTGAGTCACCTTCAGGCCGTCGAGGCAATCGCGCCGTGATGCTGCTGAAATGTGTGGTGATTTGCGACAAACTTTTCATAACAGCAAATCATAAATGTTAAGTTTTATTTTCCTCATTATAGATTGATTTTTCTCTAAGTACGAAGGGAAAATCACTCAGTACGCTTCAGGTGAATTTTTGGACGGTTTTAGATGATAGCTATTGTATCGTCCTGTAATAACGTTGTGATCACAGATAAATTATACATCGACTTCAGCACGCATTTAGAAGTGACTGAAAACACAATATTGGAACCAAATTTTAATCGAGCGAATTAGAAAATCAGGTAAATATTGACAATGTGGGTCGTATAGGATCTGTGATGTAAACCTCTGTCTGTTTGTCTGTCTGTCTGTCTTTCTGTTTGTCTGTGTCTCTCTCTGTCTCTGTCTGTGTCTGCCTGTCTGTCTGTGTCTACCTGTGTCTGCGTGTCTGTCTCTGTTTCTGTCTCTGTCTGTCTGTCTGTCTGTCTGTGTCTACCTGTGTCTGCGTGTCTGTCTGTCTGTCTGTCTCTCTCTCTCTCTCTCTCTCTCTCTCTCTCTCTCTCTCTCTCTCTCTCTCTCTCTCTCTCTCTCTCTCTCTCTCTCTCTCTCTCTCTCTCTCTCTCTCTCTCTCCCCCCCCCCCTCAGTGCTTTACTAACGTCCTCGCCTCACCAGCGTAATGTCTCGGGTGTCGATTCCCTAGTCAGGCGAAGACCGTCTGGGCAGGTGTGTGTGGCGTCACGCGGCGGCATAGGTTTACCTGGGGGGGACAGGTGTGGAGGGGAGAGGACTGCTCGTGACCTGCAGAGAGAGAGGGTTGAAGGGGGACGGGGAGGGAGGAAGAACAGTGATCGTGCTATTTCGTGTGTGTGTGTTTGTGTGTGTCGGGTGTGTGTGTGTGTGTGTGTGTGTGTGTGTGTGTGTGTTTGTGTGTGTGAGTATGTATGTAAATTATACGTTATTGTCGTTGAAATGTTTTATTGTATTTACTGAACATTAATTCATTTGGTATATTGTATTTTTGCGAGCAACAAAACACATGAGAAAAAAATATATTAGTGGATCATTAATTTCAAGTTGGCCAAGCATCCTTTTATTCCCTCATTAGTTTAGAGTCGACAAACGGATGGTCGGTCGCTCGGGCGGACGGACAGACGGACAGACGTGCAGAATTAGGAAATTATTATGATATCGTGTTAGTATCGCCGCCTCGTGAAGCATATTGGAAAATCGACGTCCTGAGTAATGTTCGTGGCGGCTGTGCGGGTTCATGTTACAACACGTCTATAGGTTTTGGCTCAGAGTTAGAGATATCACGCAAGCTTCAAGTTCTATCAAGTAATGGTGGAAAGATGAATATGTGTGTGTGTTTGTGTGTGTGTGTGTGTGTGTGTGCGCCCATAGAATTACGTACAATTATCTACATGGTAAACAAAACACAATACGCATTACTTAAACCATTATGCTACAGTACAGTTATTATTATTATCTCAAATGTCAATAATTTTAATGGTCGTAAAATCTAGATCAGACGAGGGATACTTCGATTATTCTTCTACAGACTGTCTTCGCTTTTGTCTACTTCGATCATTCTTCCTTAGTCTCTATGTTCATGTGTTTAATAATTGGGATAAGTGAAAACGTAAAATAACCTTCTGTAGTGTTTATTACGATCAGACAGAGAAGGAAGAGGAATGGGGCAGAGGAAAGGGAAAAGGGACAGAGAAAGAAGAGGAATGTAGAGAGAAATTGGATTACACAGTAAGGAAGACATATGGAAAGTAGAAGGATGAAGGAAGGAAGGAGGAGGAGAAGGAAAGACGGTCAGCTTGGTAAGCATGTTGTGGCCCATTAATTAAGCAGAGCGTGAGTATTTCGAAGACGGCTTGTTTTGTGGAGTGACAGAGCTGGGCCAGTTATTTCTTAGTTCCACATTTCAACGCCGTGTGATTGTAAGCCCCCCAAACAAACTGTTATCCATGTTGTAAGGTTTTCAACTCAGCACCCGATACTAAAGGGAGCCGTTGTGTATAGTTTTCTCAAATTTCTTACCTCCTGTTAACTACATGAACACCAAACACTACCCAAGACGTTTTTTTTATAGTCTTTCGTATACACTTTCTTTGTGAGCTTACTAATTCTCCATGTTAAATCGATAGAACTAACAGTATAATGGCATCTTACCTTTGAGGGGTAGCGGTGTGAGGAAGGAAGGATAGGTGGAAATGCGATGCAAATAGTCATTAATCAGTGTCATTGGGCCTGTTCGCTGTGTTAGTGGTCTGAATTACGTTCGAATCCAGTTGAGGGCGAGACGTGGGAACTGAAGACGACCTTTGTTAGTATCTTGACTCGTGTTATGGCCCGGCGGCGTATTTTTTCTCTCTCTCTCTCTCTACTGTTATAAGGCCCCCACTCTTGAACAGGGCAGGTTACGTTAGGTTAGGTTAGGTGTTAGGTTATGTTAGGTTAGGTTATGTTTAATTGGATCTATTGAGGGTAATTTTAAGTGGGAATCACAATGAGATGTTATGTTTTGTTGTGTTAGGTTAGTAAGTTGGATCTATTGAGGGTAATTTTAAGTGGGAATCACAATGAGATGTTATGTTATGCTATGTTACGTTAGGTTAGTAAGTTTAGTTGAATCTTTTGAGGGTAATTTTAAGTGGGAATCATAATCAGATGTTATGTTATGTTAGTTTAGCAAGTTTAGTTGAAGCTTTTGAGGGTAATTTTAAGTGGGAATCACAATCAGATGTTATGTTATGTTGGGCTATGTTAGGTTAGTAAGTTTAGTTGGAGCTTTTGAGGGTAATTTTAAGTGGGAATCACAATCAGATGTTATGTTATGTTAGGTTATGTTAGGTTAGTAAGTTTAGTTGGAGCTTTTGAGGGTAATTTTAAGTGGGAATCACAATCAGATGTTATGTTATGTTAGGTTATGTTAGGTTAATAAGTTTAGTTGGAGCTTTTGAGGGTAATTTTGAATGGGAATCGCAATCAGATGTTATGTTATGTTAGGTTACGTTAGGTTAGTAAGTTTAGTTGAAGCTTTTGAGGGTAATTTTAAGTGGGAATCACAATCAGATGTTATGTTAGGTTATGTTAGGTTAGTAAGTTTAGTTGGAGCTTTTGAGGGTAATTTTGAATGGGAATCACACTGAGAGGATATTCCAGGGTCTACTCGGGGACCACACACTCGTACATTTAGAGAGACTGAAAATATGTAACCCGGCGTGCACCTTGCCTCGTGTTATGGACTTGCCTATAAATTGGTTCAGGGGGAAACAGGTAAGGTCATCCATGTTTGTGTCGCAGAGTTGTTTTCTTGTTTTTCATGTAATTTTTCGCCCTGATGCACATAATTACCGTCGAGTTCATTGTCTGTGTGCGCGGCTTTGA
>NW_026110846.1:47500-65664 GCF_024679095.1 Eriocheir sinensis
AGGTGTTTGGCTTGCCGAGTAGCGTGAGTAGCGTGTTGGATCTCCTTGCAAAGTCGAGAATAAGCAACGTGTTTGGATTGTCTGTTATTGAGTGGAAGGAGTGAAGCTTGCGTGGAGGGATTGTGTTTGGCTGATTCGATTTTTTGAAGGATTGTAAACGTGTCATATTTAAGTCTGCTGGGTACGCTACATTAACTTTTTTTTTCGTGTTTTGGTTCATTTTTATATAGTGGAATGAGTTGAGTTCGTGTGGAATGGTCTCGTGTTTTTTATTCGAGTTGTGGTAAGATTATGTAGACGTGTCCTATAAGGCTGCTAGGGACGATACATTGACCTTTATTTTCGAGTTTGTTTTACTTGTTATTTGGTGTTGCGTGGAATGATTGCGTGTCACAGATTCGAGTTGTGGGAGTATATAAAAACGTGTGACATATATAAGGCTGCCACGGAGGTAAATTAACTTTTCTTTCGTGTTCTGCTTTGCTTGATATTGAGTGGAATGATTAACGTAGGAGTGGAATGATTGCGCGTTCCAGTCTGATTTAGGACGTGTTGTGGGGAGGTATGTTGACGTGTCACATTTTAAACTGCCAGGGACTTTACAATAACTTTTTTGTGTGTTTTGCTTGCTTGGTAATGAGTGGAATGATTTCAGTGTAAGTGGAATGATTGCGTGTTCTATAGAATCTGAATTTTGAAAGTTTTGCAGGGAGATTTTTATACGCCGGAGGCTACGAGGGACGGTACATAACTCCTTTTTTTTCTTGTTTTTCTTGCTTTGTAATGAGAGGAATGATTTAAGTGGGAGCGGACTGGTCACGTGTTCTATAGAGTCTGAATTTCCATGTGTTATAGGGATATATTTAGACGTCGATGGCAACGAGGGACGGTACATTAACTCCTTTTTTTTCTTGTTTTCTTGCTTGGTAATGAGAGGATGTGAGTCGAGTGTTTGCGTGTGGTAGAGTCGTTCGTCCTCTCTGATTTAAAACGTGTCTCTGGAAGATATATATGCAGACGTGTCACACAGCTATACAAGGCTGCGAGTGACGGCGTGTTAACTCTTTTCGCGTGTTTTATTTCCTTATTTTGAGCTGGGTGAGTCACGATGGAAGGAAAGTGTCGTGAGTGATAGATTTGTACTCTCTAATTTATAAAGAGGGAGGTGTGTTATATTCGTCTATCTGGTTATTAGGTTTGATTCTTATATGGTTGAACGAGTTACGGTGGAAGGAAATTGTCGTGAGTGCTAGATTTGTCCCCTCTAATTTATAAGGAGTTGCGGGTAGTGTGTTACATTCTCCTATCTGGTTTTATTTATTAGGTTTACTTATTAGTTAGTGGAGTGAGTCACATTTGAAGATATTCGTGTGTGGTTGATTCGTCCGATCCAATTTAATAGAGTTGCGAAATGTGTTAAAAATTCTTCCATGTTTTTTGAGTTTGATTTGCTTGTGATTTACTGCAATGAGTCACGTTTGAAGGAAGTGCTCGTGTGGGATAGATTTGTTCGATCCAATTTAAAGAGAGTCGCGGAATGTGTTATAGATTGCTCCATGCTATTTTTTACGTTTGGTTCGCTCGCTATGGAATGAGTCACGGTTGAAGGAAATGCTCGTGTGGGATAGATTTGTCCGATCCAATTTAAAGAGAGTCGCGGAATGTGTGTTATAGATTCCTCCATGTTATTTTTTACGTTTGGTTCGCTTGCAATGGAATGAGTCACGGTTGAAGAAAATGTTCGGGTGTGGTTCGTGTGTGATAGATTCGACCTATTTAATTTAAAACGAGAAGGGGGAAGGAATGTTGCTACTGCTGCCGATGATGGTAGTACAGTGAGTGTTGTGTAGTGTGGAGCAGCGACAACCATTCATTCCGTAGTGCACCATACATACTTCAAAGCTACTTCCTGCGCAGCAATAGTCACGTACAACCAGGGTTTTCGTTTTCAAGCACTGACAACAATTCATTCCGTAGTGCGCCATACATACTTCAAAGCTACTTCCTGCGCAGCCATGGTCATGTTACACTGGGATTTTTGTTTTCAAGTCGAGGGATTTTAGCGGACAGCAGTATAAGGCAGTAACACTCGGCCGTAAGCATCGAGCGAGGGGACACAAAACGCTTCCCCGAGAGCTACAGAAGGACGCAGAAGAGAGGACGTTGCGTTCATCTCGACTCATGAACAGAAGGAAACAACACATTTTTGCACATAAGCGGAAGCAGCACAGCGTTTTATGGTTATTATTTTTACCAACGACCAGAGGAAAAAGAAAATAGAACGCTACCAAACGTTTTCTTTTCATGAGCAGCAGCAGGAACAACAACAACAACAACAACAACAACAACAACAACAACAACAACAACAACAACAACAACAACAACAACAACAACAACAACAGGAAAAGGAGAAAGGCAGGAGAAGGAGCAGGAAAAGGAGGAAGACAGGAGAAGGAGCAAGAAAAGGAGGAAGGCAGGAGAGGGAGCAGGAAAAGGAGGAAGGAAGAAGCAGCAGGAGGAAAATCAGGAAATCAGATGCAGCAGGAGGAAAATCAACAGCAGTATCAGCATCAGCAGGAAGCAAAGGAGGAAGGCAGAGGGAGCAGGAACACCAGCAACGTTTACAGAGAACCGATACCGTGGGTGAAGAGAGCGTGGGGGGAGGGAGGGGGGAGTAGATGTGGAGGGGGGTGGGAGTGGAGGAAAAAGCGGGCGGGGGCGGGAGGGAGATGGGGCAGGATTGAGAGGCGGGAGGGATATCTTGGGCTGGCTTTCCCTGCGTCCTCCTTTCCCTGAGCCTGAGCAGAAGGAAGCGGAGAGAAGCTACTCGATCTCTCTCGCCGCCTTGGATGAACCTCCGCGACCTTCCTCCGATCCTCCTTCCTACGACTTGAACGCTTACAAGAATGGGAAGCATCAAGACGCCTCCCTAACCGAACCTGACACTCCATTTTGAATTTCACTTTCCTATTTCTGGGAGAACGCTGAGCCGGCCTTATCTTTATTTTTTTTGTCTATGAGCTTCCGTCTTAACTGTAAAAAAATATGGCCGTCAGCGTGTTTAGCGTCCCCTTTCTTATTTAGCCTCGGCGGAAATCAAAATATATCGCGTTCCCTGAAGCTTAACTCTTCCATCTCATTTAAATAAAGTCCATTCGTTGAGTGTAATTCGATGCCAACGGGGACGCAGAGAGAGAGAGAGAGAGAGAGAGAGAGAGAGAGAGAGACCCAAATATACAGACAGTTAGACAGATAGACAGGCAGACGAACAAAAACAGACACAGACAGACAGACGGAAAGACAAAAATATAGACAGACAGGCAGACAGACAGACAGACAGACAGACAGACAGACAGACAGACAGACAGACACAGACAGCGAGGAAAAAACAAAAGAGTAATTAACGCAAGTGAAAAAAAAAAACCCAGACCGAAACAAAAATATGGGCGAGAGAGAGAGAGAGAGAGAGAGAGAGAGAGAGAGAGAGGCCCAAGGAGAGAGAGAGGAGGAGGAGGAGGAGGAGAGAGAGGAGGAGGAGGAGAAGAGAGGAGAGATGAGAGGAAAGTATCGAGAATAGGGGAAGAAGGAAAAAGGAAAAGAGAGGAGGAAGAAGAGAGGGGAGGAAGAGCTATCAAAACAGAGGACGTATGAGAGAGAGCGAGAGCGAGAGCGAGAGAGAGAGAGAGAGAGAGAGAGAGAGAGAGAGAGAGAATTATACTCTAGAAAAAGTATGTCCGCCTACTTTATTTTATTTGTGTAGTAATATTTTTTTTTGTCTTGTTTAAGTAATTATTCACGGCGGTGATCCATTGCAGGTTGCCATGAATGAACAGTGGTGGTGGTGGTGGTGGTGGTGGTGTCAGTTACTGCAATTGCCATAACACACACACACACACACACACACACACACACTGTGGAGAGAGAGAGAGAGAGAGAGAGAGAGAGAGAGTTGGTAGTCCTAAAGATGATGAGGGATGGGCGAGATGAATTCATGTACGAAGGAAGGGAAGGAAGGGAACCACAGGAAGAGATAGGGAGAGGATAAGAGGAGAGAGAGAGAGAAGAGAAAAGAAGGGAAGGGAAGGAAGGAAAGGAAAGGAAAAAATGAAAAGAGGAAAGGAAAAGAAAGTACAGAAAGGGAAAATAAATGGAAGGGAAGGGAAGAGAATGAAAAGGAATGAAACTGAATGGAAAGGAAAGTGAAGGAAAGGAAAGAAAAGGAAGGTAAAGTAAAAGAAAGGAAAAGAAAAGAAAGTGGAGTGAAGGAAAAGGAAGATAAGGAAAAAGAAGAAGAAGAGGAGGAAAGGAAAGGAAAGTAAAGGAAATGGAAGTGGAAATGGAAGAGATAGAAAAGGAAAAGAAGGAAAGGAAAGGAAAGGAAAGGAAAGGAAGGGAAATGAAAGGATAGGAAAGAAAGGAAAGGAAAGGAAATGGAGATGGAGAAGAGTTAGTGTAAGTAAACGAAAAAGTGAAAAAAAAAAGTTTGAAATTGTATCTGATGTGATGGGGGTAAAGTAGAAACCCGAGGTGATGGCCCATGATGTAGATGAAGAAGGGGAGGAAGAAATAAAAGAGGACGGGAACGATATGAGAAAATGAGTGTGTGGGGAGAGATTTGCGGAAGGGATAATACTTGTAAGATAAACTAGATGTGTATTTAAGAGTATGGGAATATAGAGGACATAGGAGAAGGGGTTAACGAAGAGTAGGTGTTAGTGATGAAAGGATATTGTGAGATAGTTGAGGATGTGGTGTGGGACAGAGGAATGAATAGGAGAAGAGTTAAGGAGACGGAAAGTAAAGAGTAAAGAAAGAGAAGGGAAGGAAAAAGAGTAGGGGTGGAAGAGTGAAGAGGAAAGAAGAAAGGAGAGTAAAGAAGGAAAAAGAATAATGAAGGAGAGCAAATAAGAAGAGTAATGGAGAAGAAAAGTAAAGAAGAAAGAAAAATAAAGAAGAAAGAGAAGTAAAGAACAAGAAGACTGAAGAAGAAGAGTAAAGAAGAAGAAACATAAAGAAAAAAAAGAGTAAAGAAGAAAAAGAGTAGAAGAAGAAGAGTAAAAAAAAGATAAAACTAAGAAAAAGAGTGAGGGGAAGGAGAGTAAAGGAGATGGGAAGGTAAGAGAAAGTCAGTAATGTGGAGGAGGAGGAGGAGGAGGAGAGAGAGGAAGGAAGAAGGATGAAATATGGAATGTGGACAGGTGCTTCAGGTGAGTGGGTGATTTGAGAAAGAGGTTGACTGAATTTTTTTTTTTTGAAGCAAGAATATGTATGATGACGATGATGATGATGTATGTATGTGTATATGTGTGTGTATGTATGTGTATGTGTATGTGTGTATGTGTGTGTATGTATTTATTTATGTGATAGAGTTACCCATTATTCCTAAAGTGCTCTTCCTTCTTATCCTCTTCCTCCTCTTCTTTCTCTCCACCTCCTCCTCCTCCTCGCTCGCCACCTCCTTATTCCTCACTCTCTTCCTTATTTGTTCTCTTCCTCCTCCTCCTCCTCCTCCTCCTCCTCGTCCTTTTCTCCTTTTCCATCACTGAATTCACCGCGATGTCTTGTGTCTAATGATGCCAAAAAGGGAACAGTCTACCCTCTTCCTCCTCCTCCTCCTCCTCCTCCTCCTCCTCCTCCTCCTCCTCCTCCTCCTCCTATTCTTCTCTTCTCCTCTGCCTCACCTCTTCCTCCTCGTGAGCAGCGGAGGGAAACAGGGCAACCAGACAAATGGTTTCAGCGATGTAAATATAAAGTTGCCATTTTAGCTCCAGTGTTTTTTGTTGCTGCTGTTTGGGAAAGACGCGGCTTTAATGTTGAAAGCATAATAATACGCCTCGTAGCATTTTGCCCGCCGCTATAATTTATATATATACTAGAGAAACAACATGAAAGAGATAGAGAGATTGATGGAGAAGTATTGGATAAATATAAAGTGTTCCTGCCCCAGAAATGGAGATAATTATTCATGTAAAATGTGCTTTAGATGGAACTTATATTATCTTTTTTTTTAGAGGGGGAGATGGTGTTAAGAGGGGTGAGAGGGAGGTCATGAGAAATCAAAGGAGGAGAAGGGTGAGGAAAGGAGGGGGAGAAATGGGAGGAGGAGGAGGAGAAAGGGAAAGGGAGAGTGAGTAATCGTAGGAGGAGGAGGAAAGAATGGAGGGAGAAGTGGAAGGAGGAGGAGGTGGAGGAGGAGGAGGAGGGGGAAAGAGCAGAGTGTGAGAGTAGGTTAGGAAAGTATTGTGGGTTTAAGAAAGGTTATATTTTAAGGTATGTGGGTATATAAAAAAGGGCTCTATTGTGGGTATTAAAAAAGGGTTCTATTGTGGGTATTAAAAAAGGGTTATATTGTGGGTATAAAAAAAATGGTTCTATTGTGGGTTATGGGTAAAAGAAGAGAAGTTGTGAGTATGACAGGAAATTTTCGAATGATTTTGTGTGAAGGTGCTTAGGAATTTAACGAGGGTACAAAATAGGGAGTCATGGGCATAGAATTGGAGATTAATAAAGGGTTGTCAGTATAAAAGAGAATATAGGAAAGGGTTGTAGACATGACGAGAAGGAAGGTTAGCAAAGAAAAGAAAAAAGAGAGAGAGAGAGAGAGAGAGAGAGATACTCGATTCTGGGCGAGCGAGATGGACTGGAGCAAGGCAAAGAGGGCAGATCCAGGCGGGCTGAGGCATTGATTACGAAAGGCAGGGTGGTGGGTAAGAGGGGAAAGAGGAGGAGGAGAAGGAGGCTGATGATTTCGGGAAGGGAGTGGGCAAGGGAAGGATTACAAAATTAGGATTAAGATTGGGTAAGGTGACACACGTCCATCAAATACTCTTTTAATGAATACAGATAAGGCAGAGTTATTATGGAGGAGGAGGAGGAGGAGGAGGAGGAAGAAGAAGAGGAAGAAGAGGAGGCGGAGTACGAGGAAGAGGAAGACGTGGAGGAGTACGTGGTGTAGGATGTTAGAAAGAGGAGGAGGAGGAGGACGAGTCCGATGTCGAAGTAGAGGACTAGGGAGAGGAAGAAGAGGGGGAAGAGGGAGAAGAGGTAGTGAAGGAATTTAGGCAGGAAGGGTGGGCAGGGAGCGTGGAAAGTGTGGTGTGGGCGGGAGGAAGAGGAGAAAAAGGAGGAGGAGGAGGAAACGTGTAGGTGGGTGGGCGGGCGGGGAGGTGGGCGGGCAGGTGGGTGGGTTGCATACGTGGGCGGGAAACGGGATGAAGGCGGTGAGTCGAGTGAGGAAAATAATGTTGAATGGTGAATGATGGAGCGAGGAGGAGGCGGAGGGCGGGGATGAATGTGTAGGAGAGAGAGAGAGAGAGAGAGAGAGAGAGAGAGTGAGAGTGAGAGTGAGAGTGAGAGTGAATTTGTGTGTGTGTGTGTGTGTGTGTGTGTGTGTGTGTGTGTGTGTGTGTGTGTGTGTGTGTGTGTGTGTTGATGTGTCGCAGAGAGTCAGTCTAAGCCTCCGGGATGAGTGTAGATGATGATGTGGAGGAGGAGGAGGAGGAGGAGGAGGAGGAGGAGGAGGAGGAGGAGGAAGGTATTAGGGAGAAGTAAAGGTTCGTATCTAGAGCAATAATATAGAGGCAAGCAAAAAAACAACAACACCCACCAACAACAAGAAATAAGAGGAAACCAGAAAAAATAACACTAACAACATATTTTTCTAAACGACCACTCAAAACAAAAAACACGCCCACAAAAACACACACAAAAGCACATAAACAGATAAAAACGACAGCAAACAACACAAACACCACCACCTGGCCATTTTCTTACCTACCTTCAAAACGCCGCGGGGATTTCCTTGGACGCTCTAGCTCGTTCTCGTAGATTTTTCCCCCTCGCGCAAGCCCTTTCTCTCATCGGGCCGGGGCGAGGCGGAGGCGGTAGCGGCAGCAGCGGCAGAGAAGGAGGAGGAGGGACGCATAGAAAGATGTAGGGGTGGCGGGGTGACCGTTTGTTTGCCCGGCCGCTTCCGTAAACACGCCCACAATGCATAAAGAGTCTCAATAGCGCCTGCTGTTTGGAGTACATTGTGAGGGTAGCCTTTCTTCCCCCTCCCCCTCCTCCTCCTACTCCTCGCCTTCTTCTTCTTCTCCTTCTCCTACTCAGCTTACACTCCCTGCCACTCTCTTATTCCTCCCTCCCTCATCCTCTCCACCACTTCAGTTTGCCGTCTTCCTATGTGTTTGTAGGAGGGAGGAGGAGGAGGAGGAGGAGAGGGAGAGGAGGGGTCAGTAGTGGAGAGAAATAGAGAGGAGGAAGAGAAGGTTAGGAGGGTAGAGTATGAAGAGGGGGGAGGAAAGGGTCGAAAGAGGAGGAGGAAGAGGATGATTAGGGGACAGTATGAGAAAGAGAGGAGGAGGAGGAGGAGGAGGAGGAGAGAGAGGAAGAGGAGGGGACAGAAAAAGGAAGGAGGAGGAGGAGGAGGAGGAGGAGGAAGAGGACCGGGGGCGGGGTACAGGAAACGAGAGAGGGGGAGGAAAAGAGGCCCCAAGAGGAGGAGGAAGAGGAAAAAAGGGGACAGTATAAGAGAGAGGAGGAGGACGAGGAGGAGGAGGAGGAGGAGGAGGGGGAAGGGTGAAGTACGAGAGAGAGAGAGAGAGGCAGAGAGTGGTCCAGCAAGGTCTACTAACTCAAATGAATTCATGATGTCTTTTGCTCTAATTCTGCAGGTCGAGTTCTCTGGGAGAGGAGAGGCAGAAAGAAGCGGAGTGGAGCAAAATGCAGAGTGGAAAAATACTTGTGCTATTGCAGATCAGTAAACAGGCAAGGGAGGAAGGAGAGAGGAAAAAGAAGGGTGGGAAAGGGAGGAGGAGGCGGAGCGAGGCAGAAGGGTGAAAGAGTGTTAAAGAGGAAAGGAAGAAGGGCAGCGAGAGGAGCGATGGAGTTGTCAGCGAGGGTGGGGGGAGGAGAGAGTGAAAGCGAGGGAGAGGGAGAGGGAAAGAGGGAATGGGGAGACGAACAGATAGACAGATATACATACAGACAGCCAAACGGATGTACATGGACAGACAACCAGACAGACTAGAAAAGAAATGAGAGAGAAAGGCAGACAGACAGACAGACAGACAGACAGACAGGGATGGAAAAGCAAAGCGAGGAGAAGGTCAAAGAGGTAAGGAGAAGGAGAGGTCGAGGAGGGGAAAGAGAGAGTGACGGAGAAGGGAAGGGGAGGGGAAAGGAGTTAAGGGGGAAGGGGAGGGGAGGGGAAAGGAGTTAAGGGGGAAGGGGAGGGGAGGGAAGGGGAGGGAGGGGGGGAGGGGAAGGGAAGGGGAAGGGAGGGGAGGGAGGGGAGGGGAGGTAGTGATTCTGCTAAGCTACACGAAGGTAAGGAGGTTCTGACATCAAACACGAAAAACATCTCTTCACACACACACACACACACACACACACACACACACACACACACACACACACACACACACACACACACACACACACACATACACATTTCTTTTCCCCCCTCGCCTTATTTGAATACGCATAAAAATGTTGAATGGAAGTGAAGGGGGAAAGGGTGTATTTCTCATCTTTTCGTGAGAGGGCACGCGAGGGGGACGCCACACGCCCGCCTGCCTGCCTGCCTGTCTGTCTGTCTGTCTGTCTGTCCACGTGCCCGCTGTGCTTCATTACATATTGACGCCGAACGGGAAGGGGGGAAGAGAAGGGAAGAGAACAGGGCCGTACGTCAGGGGGTGGCATGACAGGGGAAGATGGTTATTACGAGGGTTCAGTTACAGGATTCGTGGCAGGGTAAATGGCAGCTGTAGGGGAGAGGAATGGTGGTTTGTGATATGTAAGGGAGGGTGGAGGGTAATGGTCTAGGGAGAAGACATGGCAGGGTAAAAAATGTATAAGAGAAGATGATTATTACAAGAGGCGGTTAGAGGATTCGTGGCAGGGTAAATGGCGTCTGTAAGGGGTAGAAATAGTGGTTCGTGATAGGTAAGGGAGGGTGGAGTGTGATGGTCTAGGGAGAAGACATGGCAGGGTAAAAAAAAATATAATAGAGGTGGTTGGAGGGTAAGAGTGACAGTTGCAAGGCTAAAGAACTGACAAAGCAAGTAATGGAGGCTCGTGAAATGTTAAATGATTTGAGAGAGGAAAAAGGTTATCATAGGGGAAGTTAAATGCTACTTGTAAAAGGGGAGTGAGGTGAGTGTAAGCCCAAGGAACTACAGACGCAAAGGGAAGGATGGTTGTGCAGTGGTAGGGAAGGTGAGAGTGGCAGGTGATAGGAGGAGGAGGCAGGTGAAGAGGGCCATTCAGCACAGTAAGGTGTAAATCTTTAAGAAATACAAGTAGGTGATTTTGCATCCTAGACGTTATTCCTTCCCAATCCTCACCACTCTCTCGTTCCTCCTTCCCTCCTTCATGCCTTACTCTCTGCTTCCTTCCATTCTTCCTCCTTTACTTTATTCCTTTCTCCTTTTCCTCCCTTACCTTTTGTCTCCTCCTCTTCTCCCTTTCCCTATTGCAAGCTTCCCTCCTTCTCTTACCCTTTGCCTCCCTCCATTCTTCCTCCTTTCCCTCTCCCCTTTTCATCCATTACAGTTTGTCTTCCTCTCTTCTTATCCTCTTTGCCTCCTTCCCTCTGTCCCTTCCTCTTTGCCTGCCACCATTTTCCTCTCTGTCTTGTTGCCTCCTTCACCCCTTCTTCCCTTCCCTATTTGCCTACTTCCCTCTCTTCCTCTCCTCCCCTCCCCTTCGCCTCCCTTCCGCGTCGCTGCAGGAGGATGAACGAGGAAAGTTGGATGTATAAGTGTATCAAAAGAATATTAGTGGATTTTTTTTCTCAAGTGCAATCCCCTGCTTTCCTCCTCCTCCCCCACCCCCGTAAACACCTGCTCGGGGCTGTGGATGCTGCTCACACCTTTATTCTTATCCTGCTGCTCCTGCTCCCTCTGCTCCTGCTTCTGATTCCTTGGTTATTGATGTTGCTGTCGATGCCTCTGCTGATGCGCCTCCTCTTCCTCGTCTTCTTAATCGCCCTCATCTTTCTCCACACTCTCTTTCCTCTTTTTTTTTCCTTTATCCGTCTTAGTATATTTCCCTTTCGTCTTTGGATATCCTTTCGTTTCGCTTCATCTCGTTCTCTTTAATGATCATAGTGTATTTTTTTTTTACGGCAAAGGAGGCAGATCAAGGGAAAAATAAAACAGAAAAAAGTTTGCAACACGCTGCTCCGACGAGAAGAGGGGAGAGAAGAAAAAGCTCCGAAAACATAATCAGCTTAGGTTGAAGAGGTGTCTTGATTCCCCCGTCTGGAAAGTATTAGATTCGTAGGAGGGAGGAAACACACACAAAGGAACGCCATCCAGAGTCTACCAGGGAAAGGGATGAGAGAACAAAGACACGGATTAACTCTTGCATTAGGATGTTGGACACCTTAAGGATGAGCTAGCGAGGCCACGGAAGGGGATGACGTATACAGTTAACAATGTCGGAAGTGTTGTTAGTTTTGAAATGGTAATAAAAGATAGCAAGGAAAGCAACATTACAACGAAATTTAACGGTTACAAGACAGCCAACAGGAGGGTGATACATTCTTCATATACAGGTGGAACAAGGCAATTTATTATAGTTAGCATTTGGCAGCGGGAAAATAACTGATGGAACTTGATACATAACGTGATCGCATGGGTCATTGGTTGAATGCTCCTCTCTTGGCTAGAAGGTCCCAGGTTCGTATCTCGTTCACGCTAATTCAATCCCCCAGCCACTAGAGAAGCTTGAGGGCCGCGTTTGCCTCGCTCTGGCTTTACTTAATCCCCTTTGTTGTAAGAGAGAAAAAGTGTAGGATAGTCTATTAAAGCAGGTAATTTCGTTATAAGCCAATAAGTTGTGAGTTACTGCTCATCTCGTTAATATATTCCTCCCCTCCTCTTCTCTCTTCCTCTCTCCTCTTCCTTTCACCTCTCTTCCTTTCCCCTCTCTTCTCTTCCTCTCACCTCTCCTCTAGCTTCTTCTCTCTCGTCTCTTCTCTCCTCTCTTCCTCACATCTTTTCTTCTCCTCTCTCCTCTTTCCTCTCTCACCTCTCCCTCTCCTCTCTCTTCTCTTCCTCTCACCTCTCCTCTAGCTTCTTCTCTCTCGTCTCTTCTCTCCTCTCTTCCTCACATCTTTTCTTCTCTCTTCCTCTCATCTCTTTCTCTACCCTCCCCTCTCCAGCATTCTCTATTCTTCTTTGATCTGCTTTACTATCCTCTGTTCTCTTTCCCTCTCCCCTCATTCTCTATTATAATCTCTCTCCTTCTGTTATATCTGCATTACGTCATATTACATTACACAAGTATCACCATCACCATCACCATCACAACCACAACCTACCGCCATCGAACTAGCCATGATCCCCTCCCTCCCCCTGACATGCAGTGCTCAGAACACCCCAATAACAGGCAGGTGGTGCTACTGCAGGGGCCTGATAGCAGAGGCAGCAGCAGTGGCAGTGCGATCCATCTGCTTCAGGAGGCTGCTGGGACACACACACACACACACACACACACACACACACACACACACACACACACACACACACACACACACACACACACACACACACACACACACACACACACACACACACACACACACACACACACACACACACACACACACACACACACACACACACACACACACACACACACACACACACACACACACACACACACACACAGCCGCTCCACCACCCTCGACCCTGGCCACAGCAGAACACAATATAGGCGCCACAAAGGCCAGGGTTCCACGCCTAACGTAATCTTGAAGGACCACGGCTCGAAAGAATGGAAGTGAGATGAGGCAGCTTCTCTATTTTACTGAGCCAGGGAAAATAGGAAGGGAAAAGGAAAGGTAGTGAAATACTACACGGCGGCACCTTAGACTTTATTGTCATCGTTTGTTCTGCCATTGGTTCCACTTTGCATTTTTTCCTTCTCGTGCTGTCTCCGCTGTCCAACTGTTGACTTGGCACCGCTGATACAGTTGCTTGTACCACTGATCCTGTTAGTTTGCGTCTCTGGTTCCCAGGTAATTTGTTTGTGGTCTCAATTCTGCTCACGATTTGGGTGGCAGCAGTCATGCGTCAGCTGCCGGCTTTGAGAGGCTGACCTTTGCCTCAGCAACATTGCTCACTCTCGTACTCGCCTCACGCGCAGCCACTCTAGCGTCGCGGCACTGCTGCTGCCTCAGGCAGTTGGTAGGGTCTGCCGAGACACCCTGTCAGGCAGCGCCACTTGCAACCTTCATAAAAGCCGCCAGAAGATTCCTGCATTAACTTGTGCTAGCAGGAAAGTGATTCATCGACGCCTTAGATCATGCTGGAGCCTGGCAGCCTGCACACAGGGGGAAGTAATGGGCGTGTTGGGTCATGCTAAATACTCAGCAGACAATGGATATACAGGCCGTTATTTCTGAGGGATGGCATGTAATAAATAGCGGAAGAAGCCTAAGCGACTTAAGGGCCATATAGAGAGACGACATCAGAAAGTTAACTATGGAAAAATGAAATGGATGGAGAAAAAGGATACGTGGAGCAAATTGAAGGAACCAGTTTCTGCATTGATGTCTTGGCTAGTGATGATAATAATGTCGATGGTACTCAGGGTGGAATTAGGGGCAATGAAAACAAAAGAGTGATGGGATAAACAAGCATGCTTTTCCTTAGATTAATATAGACTTGTGCCGCCGCCACATGCTCAGAACAGCTATGGTGCCCACTGATGAACCGCGACTCTTTAGAAAAATACTTACCACACGGATGAAGATGAAAAAGAAGATGAAGAAGAAGAAAGAATGAAAGAGAAAGAATGAGAAAGAGAAAGAATGAGAAAGAGAAAGAATGAGAAAGAGAAAAAGAATGAGAAAGAGAAAGAATGAAGAGAAAGAATGAGAAAGAAGAAAGAATGAGAAAGAGAAAGAATGAGAAAGAGAAAGAATGAGAAAGAGAAAGAATGAGAAAGAGAGAAAGAATGAGAAGAAAGAGAGAGAGAAAGAAAGAGAGAGAGAAAGAAAGAGAGAGAGAAAGAATGTGAAAGAGAAAGAATGAGAGAGAGAAAGAAAGAGAAAGAATGAGAGAGAGAAGAGAGAGAGAGAGAAAGAAATGAAGAGAGAGAGCGAGAGAGAGAGAGAGAGAGAGAGCTCGAGAGAGAGAGAGAGAGAGATAACGAGAGCAAGAGAGAGAGAGAGCAGCTAACACCACGCCTCGCCGCCTCATCCGTCCCAGTCGAGTAGTTAAATGAACTTAATTGAGGCAAGATGGACTCTCAGTCTTGACGC
Organism: Eriocheir sinensis; assembly: GCF_024679095.1. NCBI lineage: Eukaryota > Metazoa > Arthropoda > Malacostraca > Decapoda > Varunidae > Eriocheir > Eriocheir sinensis. The sequence continues at coordinate 61,776 of NW_026110846.1, forward strand.
GCATATTTTACAGCATTTCGCTCCTTCATCGCGCGTCCGCTGTGTCTCCGCGGTGCCGTGCCTCGCCGTGAGCGCCGTAAGAATCTGATCATTAATATAGGTGGGGAAAAATATACGTCTTGACTATTTGCAGAGGATGATGGGGAGGGGGTAAGGAAGAGTGTGTGTGTGTGTGTGTGTGTGTGTGTGTGTGTGTGTGTGTGTGTGTGTGTGTGTGTGTGTGTGTGTGTGTGTGTGTGAGTGTGTGCGTGCGTGTGGTAGAGGTTTTGTGTGTTGAAAGTTGTTATTCTCAGTTCTTTTTGTAAGTATTATTATTTTTTTTTATCTTATGTCCGTGGAATTGCGATTTTTGTGTTTTCAGAGATTGTCATTTGCATATTCAATTTTTTTTTACATTTCCTTGTATTTTGTATCTGTTCTTTCCTTATATTGATTAAAATGAAAATTCTAATCGTTAAATGTCCTGATTTTTTAAGACATTTGTAGTTTTACTTAACGTTAAGAATAATATGAGAAAGCCGTTTTAATTACTCTCATTATATTCAGATTCTCATTCTTCTCATACAACTCCCATCATTTTCTCCTCTCCTCATCCCTGTCACACACACACACACACACACACACACACACACACACACACCACACACATATACAAACCACAAAGGCAGCATTGGTAGGTAATGTAGGATTCAGAAGGCTAATTAACGTGTCTTACCTGTCTCGTTTTCTCCTCAGGTACGTTGTGAACACCTGCCTTGGGATTGCTCTGCAGGTCAGGTCATGTGCAGGTCAGGCGAGGTCAGGGGACACCATAGGTAAGGTACTAAGAGCGATGTAAAGACTTGGGAAGAAAAAGATATGAAGGGGGGGGGGCGTGTAGGCTTCCATGCAGGTCAGTGTGAAGGAGGCGGGGTCATGTTAGGTCAAAGGTTGCGGTAATGAAGGCTACGTCAGCTTTAGCCACCAAGAATGTAGATGAAGCAACGCCGCTGGTGGTGGTGGTGGTGATGAAGGTGATGAGGATGGTGATAGTGAATGGTGGTTAGGATAGAAATAGTGATGATAGCGAAGGTGATTATAAGGTGTGTGTGTGTGTGTGTGTGTGTGTGCGTGTGCGTGTGCGTGTGTGTATGTGTGTGTGTGTGTGTGTGTGTGTGTGTGTGTGTGTGTGTGTGTGTGTGTGTGTGTATTGGACGCTCAATTGTATGTTTTGCCCACAGATTCAAAACTAAAAATTCAGACCGAGTTTGCTGAATCAGAATCCACAACAACAACAACAACAACAAAAAAAAAAGCCATTCAACGCTATTTTTCCTAATTGTAGTTTACTCTGAATGGGATCTCCTTTGCATTACACTTCCCTGACGGCGTTGACAAGTTCATTACGAGACACACGCAAACAACGTACAAGTCGTAAACAAAGAAATACTCGGCCCAGTCAAGTTCCGTGTGTCAAAATTTTCTTGTGTATCTAAGTTTCCTGTCTCCGAGGCACGAGCAGGGAGAAACAACTTGCGTGTGTCGGCGTGCGTGAGGCTGAATCCGAATGAGGGAGACGTGGGTAGGTGGGAAGGTGGATAGCTAGGTAGTGGGTCGGTAAGGGTAGTGGATAGGTAAGGGTATGTAGTGGATAGGTAAGGGTATGTAGTGGATAGGTAAGAATAGTTAGTGGATAGGTAAGGGTAGGTAGTGGATAGGTAAGGATAGTTAGTGGATAGGTAAGGATAGTTAGTGGATAGGTAAGGGTAGGTAGTGGATGGAGTAAGATTGGGTAGTGGATAGGTGGGGTGGGTGGTGGATAGGTAAGGGTGGGTGGTGGATGGGTAAGGGTGGGTGGTGGATGGGTGGGGTGGGTGGTGGATAGGTGGGGTGGGTGGTGGGTCAGTAAGGGTGGTGGATGGGTGGAGTGGGTGGTGGATGGGTGAGGGTGTGTGGTGGATGGAGTGGGGTGAGTGGATGGGTGGGGTGGGTGGTGGATAGGTAGGGATGGGTGGTGGATAGGTGGGATGGTTAGTGGATGGGTAAGGATGGTAAGGGTAGTGGATAGGTAAGGTTGGTGGATGGGTAAGGGTGGGTGGTGGATAGGTAAGGATGGGTGGTGGATAGGTAGGGATGGTTGGTGGATAGGTAAGGGTGGATGGTGGATAGGTAAGGATGGTTGGTGGATGAGTAAGGATAGTTAGTGGATAGGTAAGGATGGTTAATTGGATGAGTGGGATGGTTGGTGGATGGATGGGGTGGATGGTGGATGGGTAAGGATGGTTGGTGGATGGGTAAGGATGGTTAGTGGATAGGTGGGATGGTTAATTGAATGGGTAAGGGTGGATGGTGGATGGGTAAGGGGTGTGTAGTGGATGGGGTAAGGATGGTTAGTGGATAGGTGGGATGGTTAGTGGATGAGTAGGGATGGTTAGTGGATGGGTAAGGGTAGGTGGTGGATAGTGGGATAGGTGAGTGGATGGAGTGGGATGGGTGGTGGATAGGGGAGGTGGGTAGGTGAGAGAGAGAGAGAGAGAGAGAGAGAGAGAGAGAGAGAGAGAGAGAGAGAGAGAGAGAGAGAGAGAGAGAGAGAGAGAGAGAGAGAGGTCCTAAACTAATTGAAAGGAAGAGTCAAAAGGAAACAAAAATATTTAAACTGTTCCAAGAAGAAAAAAGAGGGCCGAGAGAAAAAGTCGTCCAAGAAGGGAGGAAAATAAAGAAGAGGAAGAGGTAGATGAGGAGGAGGAGGAGGAACAGTAGATGGAAGAGGAAGAAAGAGGAGGAAGAGAAGGAGGAGAAGGAAGGAAAAGGAGAAGAAGGAGGAGGAGGAGGAGGAAGAGGAAGAATCGTGATTAATGAGGAAAATCAAAGAAAAACGCGCAAATTTGAGAAATGTGAAAGTTTAAGTGAAGGAAGTTTTTAACTGCTGTGATTCGCCTTCAACTATAGAGAGACAGAGAGAGAGAGGGAGAGAGAGGGAGAGGAGGGAGAGGGAGGGAGAGGAGGGTGAGGTGAGTGGGAGTGGGGAATGGGAGGGAGAGGAAGAGGAGAGAGAGAGGGTGAGAAAGAGGCAGAGAGAGAGAGTTTGTGTGTGAGTGTCTGTGTGTGTGTGTGTGTGTGTGTGTGTGTGTGTGTGCGTGTGCGTGTGCGTGTGTGTGTGTGTGTGTGTACCTGTTTGTGTGTATGTGTATGTGTGTGTGTGTGTGTGTGTGTGTGTGTGTGTGTGTGTGTGTGTGTGTGTGTGTGTGTGTGTGTGTGTGTGTGTGTGTGTTTGAAAAAGGACACATCTAAACATCATTCTATCTCTCTCTCTCTCTCTCTCTCTCTCTCTCTCTCTCTCTCTATCTCTCTTTCAAACACCTCTGATGAATGGTTCTGATCCGTGTTTTCAGAGTTTCAATTGAGTTTCCCAGAGTCGCATTTGAGCACAGTTTGCGAGGCGACGCGGAGAAGGGATTCTAGTGGACAACGGAGTGAAAGAGGAAGATGCTGGGAAGGTTTGAAGGAAGAAGGGAGGAAGGAGGAAGGGATGGAGGGAGAGTAGGATGACAGGCTTTGGGAGTGTAGGAGGAGGGGTTGAATAGGGGGGTTTAGAAGAGGTTCTGTTTGAGAAGGAAGGATAGGAAGCTGGAGATGGTGTGAAGGAAGAGGAGAAAAGGGGGATGGAGGAGAGGTCAGGATGTGAGCTTTGGTATGCTCAGAAGGGAGGACTATCAGAGGGGCTGATTGGGTGGCAGGGTATAAGGTTCTGAGTGGAAGGAAGGATAAGGCAGCTGGGATGGTGTGAAAGGAAGAGAAGAAGGGGATGGAGAATAGGTAGGATTGCAGGCTTTGGGGTGTAGGAGGATGTTGAAGGGAGGTGGGTTGTGGGTGAGAAAGGTTCTGGTGTAAGGAAGGATAAAAGGAAGCT
>NW_026110847.1:0-5000 GCF_024679095.1 Eriocheir sinensis
TTTATGTATGTTTGCAAGTGTTGTGAGAGTGTGGGTCCCATGACGAACTTGGTGCCGAGGAATAATAATGAGGAACAGAATCCGATAGTCAACTGCCTAGCTATCAAGACTCGTACCCAAGCCACGCCACGCCACGCCACGACTCGCCACGCCACGCCGCGCCCTGGGATCCTTGCAGGAGTGAGTTATGGAAAAGATCGATCATATGAATCACTCTCGCGCAACAGATGAAGATGAAGCTGAACAAACAGAACGAGGAGCCTGTGGTGGGCAGGAGATGTGGATTGTACATAGCTGGAAGTGAGGAGAAGAAGACAGTTTGGGAAGTGACGCAACGCGGCCGTGGAGGGAAGGGAAGAGGGGAGACAGAGGTGGAGGAGGTATCAGAGGAGGGATTGGAGAGAGAAAAGATGACCTAATGAGGCACTGGAATCAGAAGTGACATTTTACCTTAACTTTGAGAAGAAAAAAAAATTAGTGATGTGATAATGAAAATCTCAGGCCTCTCAGTTAGACAGATAGACAGACAGGTGATAAAAGTCGGTATGCAAGAGAGAGACAGACATACAGAAAAAGAGAGAGGCAGACAGACAGACAGACAATAAAAGTGGTGAGCCATGGAGGAAGACGGCAGACAGACAGGTAGACAGACCGACAGACAGACAGACAGAGAGACGGTTATGGGAAGGCCAGAGAAAGACAGGCAGATAGCTCGACAGACAGACAGATAGACAGACAGAGAGAGGAGAGGAATGGGTCAGCAAGTAGAGACAGGTAGGCGGGCAGTAAGAAAGGGAAGGGAGAGGAGAGGAGAGGAGACCGGCCGGCAGGGGAGGGAGGCAAGGAGGAAGGGCAGCAGGGAGGGAAGGAGTCAGATGGAGATATTAATACATACAGCAATTTCGGCCAAAACACATGAAAGGCGAGACTCAATTTTCTTCTCACCTGATGCCTCGGCTGATTGGGAGCAAAAGGAAAACAATGGCGCCCACTCCCGGGTTTCCGCGCCTCGCCAAGACGGTATCGGCGGCCCGGCTGAATAATGCATGGCCGGGAAAAACTTAGCGGGCATTATCCAAAGCATCCATCATCCCCCTGACCAGATGATGACGTAATCTGTGTCCACCTGACGATCGCCTGTTTGTTGGGGGGAGGGAAGGGGGGTTGTGTGTGGGGGTTGGGGGGGAGGTATGTGTGTGTGTGTGTGTGTGTGTGTGTGTGTGTGTGAGTCATTATATTTGCTGCTTCATACATATACAGGAACGAAGTTAGAGAATGTAAAGTGTAGGAGAATCAAGTAGCAGATTAACATTGATAGATAGTGAATAGCGACTTAGAAAATTAATAAGAGATGACAATAGATCGTGTGTGTAGTAGTAGAAGGTAGTAGTAGTAGTAGTAGTAGTAGTAGTAGTAGTAGTAGTAGTAGTAGTAGTAGTAGTATTGCCATTAGCATTAGTAAAGGGGATAATCCTTGTTGCATCATCAGTATAGTATAACAACATAGAACAACCATAACGATAATAATAATAATAATAATAATAATAATAATAATAATAAGAGCGACAATAAAAAAAAATCACAATCATAACAACCAAATACTGATACCAACCATCAACATCATCTACGATAACATCATTCATAACAACAGGTCCTTCAGAGGCTGGTAAAGAGGAGGAGGAGGAGGAGGAAGAGAGAGGGTGGGAGAGGAGCCATCGAGGAGAAGTGTATACAGCGGACTGAGAGAGAGAGAGAGAGGAACAAAGAAGAGGAGGTAGGAGGAGGAAGATGGGGAAGAGCTTGGGGGGGATCAGAGAAGGGGTGGGAGGGGAAGGCTGTACTTGTGTCAGGCGCCTCTCAACTCTTCAACGCTTTATACTAACAGCGGGAGGCAAATAAATCCCACCTGAATGCCCTAGGAGGTGGGCGTGGGCATGGGCGTGGGTGTGGGTGTGGAGGGCCCAGTGCCGTGAAGGGAGGCGGGGTGCAGGAGGGGGATCGGAGCGGCACAATCTGGGGTTTATGGCATAATTACCGCCCCCGTCACTCAAACTGTCACTCACGCTGGCCAAAACCTCCGCCTTGTTACCCCGAACTCGAGACTCTTAGGACGCTGCGTGCATGACTGAGGGTGCTGGTTGAGGGCCTGAGATGCGTGGTGCTGCGGTGAGGGCGTGGGGAGTGCATTGGGAGGTGCTGTGAGTGCTTGGGTGTGCGTGCGTGGGGGCTCATAAGAGGATGCGAGGCAGGGACTTGAAGCGTGTAAAAATTGGCATTGAACTCGGCGTGAAGTGGCAGTTAACAAGGTCAATGGGGATCAAAACACGTCCCACAATTATCGTCTGGCTCTATGGAAATTACCTCACTTTCCGTCCGACTGTAAGAGCTTTGGATCCTCGGCGATAGAGATCAGAGTTGCGTGACTGAGGGAGCTCCCCGCGGGCTCGACACAATAATAGGTAATTCACGTCCCTTTTGACACCTGTTTGTTCGGAAATTATCCCATCATTCACCATTTCTCAGCATTTTCCTCGGGCATAATGGGAGACATTAACCGCAGCGTAATGGAGGAAGAATGGGCTTGTCAGTCGGATGGTGCTTTGTGTGCTCAAGGGCTTTTTGACGCGAATAATCCTTTGTACGTTGTCTATCTAAGAGTCACGCTCAAGGGACTCCGCGGCATTGCGTCAGGCACCACACAGATACTACACAGACGCCTCCTCCACGCTTAACTTGAGTCTGTGGCGCCGTGGGTCGTGCTGTGGTCATGCTGTGTTCATCCGGTGGTGGTAGTGGTGGTGGTGATGGGGGTGGCTGGTCGGTCCGTCATCGCTCCCTCCCCGCTTCCCCCACTTCAAACAGATACTTACCCTTTGATTTCTCAGATTGAGTGACCCACAAAAGAGAACCGCGGTCTTGATGTAGTGGCGATGGTAGGGCGGCGATGAGGGAAGGTTCGAAGGGGCAGGAGTAGGAGGAGGAAGAGGAGGGGAGGATTGTGAGGCAGTTCTTTGATGTCCGGTGTCTGGAGGTCTGGGTCGTAGCGTAGCAGACTCGATGTCATTACTCTCATTTCGCTGTCACCAAGACGGATGTGTGGGGGATCAGATGTACGTGTGCAATGAGTGAGTCACCATCAGCAGCAGCCTCCTCTGTGATCGCTGGCATGTCCGGTCACTACCACCACTACCCCTCCCCCCAACCACCAGCATCTCTACTATCTTCTCCTAACGCATCTTCTCCCCTCATCTTTGCCTTCCCCTCCATCTACATCTTTTATATATCCACTTCCACCTTCTCTGTTATTAGCATCTTCATATCTACTTCCACCATAACCTCCATCATCTGTACAGTCTCATCTTCGTTGCAGCATCCACTTACAAGCATCTTTAGATCTTCCCTTTTATCAACTTTCGACTCCATTTCCGCCTATTGCCCCTTCTCCCCTATAGCTCTACATCCACCACCTTAACCTCCTTCTTAACTTCCTCCTTACGCTTCTCTCCTTGAATAGCTTCTTTACCTCCGATGTCTACTTCAACCTCGAATTCCATCTTCCTAATTCTACTCCATGCATATCCATCTCCTTTTGCATCTCCACCTTTACATCACTTTCCCTCACTGTCCTTTGAGTCACCAGGTGCAGATCGTCCCTTCCTCGTAGTAGCTTTCACCGTGACTAAGCTGTGGTATGTGTGTCCGCCCGCCTGCGTGAGTCCCTTGGAGAGAAAATGAACACTGCGTACTGTGCTCTGCCGCCGTAAACTTAACAACTGCTGCCGTCATTAGTGCGTACCGTCCCACCTGTACCACCGTGACTTTGTGAGTGCAGTATTGATGCTGTTGACGGGAAAAAGAAGATAGTTACTGTTATTTGATCGTAGCTTCCTTGGTCACGTGTTAGTATACCTATATGAAGTACAGTGGATCCCTCCAGACAAGTACATTAGTAACGAGTAAACAACTTCACAGGCAATGCACCCTCTATTGTCTAACACTCAATAGAAAACATTTGGACAGAGGGCGTGGACTCTAAATAAGTAAATAAATAAATATTGTGCATTCCTCTGTTGCACAACCCAATTAAACTTTCGTCCGGTATGTTCACGCAACCTTCCCTCTTGGAGACTCTCGTTATACGCAAGTGTCTTCATGTATGTGTGTTTATCGTGTTTCTGTCACCATCGTCACTTACTGTTGACCCCTTTCAGATTATTCTTCCCCTTAATTTTCCTCACCTTGGAAGCATAATCCCCACATTCTTTCCTCTTCGTGAATTTCCCGTGAATTTTGTACGGGACCAGAATCTGTTCAAGGATCTCCTGGATTCAATATTTTAATTAGGAATTTCGCAGCTTTCAGGACTTTTCTCGCGAGTTTCACGTTGTCTCTTGCCTCGCCTGGACATCATCTTTACGTGTTGTAACGTCTGGATGTTTTACGTGTCCTGTTTCAAAGGTTTCACGATATTCAGTGTGAATAAATGATAAATAAGTACAAGAAGAGTAACACACACACACACACACACACACACACACACACTTTGGATGGCTCGCACGTCGCCCCGCGCCCGCCGTTCGGAGGCGTTCGCACAGAGGCGCGACCAGGAACATGAAGATAATTTACTTTATATTTGCAAGCCTTTATTTTTTGTCCGGCGAGCTGGCTCGCCTCTGATTGGTTAAAACTTTTATATAGCTGACGATGTTGGCACCCCTGCGGCGCCTCCCGTGGTTTATGTAGCTACTGTTGGTACTCCTGCTGCGCGGCATTCACTGCCGGACGCGAGGCATCAAAACATGAATGTGAGGTAATGACCCGCCCGGGATAACCCGGAGCCAGCGCCGTAAAAATCATGCTTTGGGGCCTCCGGGCAGTGATTGGGAGCAGGGAGCCGCGGAGATGGCGGATAGCGGGGCTCTATCGCGCTTTATGATAAGTAGCCCCGCATTGTGCACGGAACTAATGGCGCGGCGCTGCGTGGAGGGCGTGGCGCGGCG
>NW_026110847.1:10000-25000 GCF_024679095.1 Eriocheir sinensis
TAATGATGGTCAAACTTTCTCCGTAAATAACGCGGACCCTTGTTTTTCTTCTCCTCTCCTCTCATCTCCTTTTTATTGTTTTTTCTTACTCCTTTTTATCTCCTCTCTTTGAATGTCTCTTTCTACTTCTAGGCTGTGTATGTCGGTTTGTCTGTCTGTATGTCTGTATCTATGCATCTCTGTCTGTGTATCTGTGTGTATCATTGTTTTTTTCTGTTCTCTTTTTTGCTTTTTCGTGTTCCTTTTTATCTCCTCTTTTTAGACTTTTTTCTTAATACATTTAGTCTGTCTGTCTGTCTGTATGTAGGTATGGATGTATGTATGTTTATGTGTGTGTATATATGTGTGTATGTATGTGTATATGTGTCAACAATAAGGGCCCCTCGATCACACATAGATAGGAAGGAGCAGGAACACTTTAAAGACCCGAAACCTTAGTGAATGCAGTCGGTCAGCCAATTGGGCGGCGTAGACTTGAGGTGAGGCCGAGGCACCGCAAACCCTCAGACTATTGTTAGGTAATAAAAGACCGCGGCGGACATGAGAGATCGAACCCGCGGCCTCCTTCCCCCGGGGCGCCGCGTCGGAGGGAGGGGAACAGGATAAGGGCAAGGACAAAACACAAGATGGAGATAAAAGACAAGAACGCGGCCTGTAACGAGACATAGATGCAGATTCACCGATTGTCTTTAAAATGGGATGCGGTTTTAAGATTATATATATTTGCGGTTTCTTCTTCATATTTGATTATTTTGTTAGGAATAGGATAGTAACGTCGGTACTATTAGACACTTTGATTTCTTACATCAGTTATTTCTAAGGCCCAAAGAGGGGGTCAGTCGGGTTCTTTAGGTTCACGATACAGAAGAAGGGTCAGACTACCACCAAGGTCATAAAACTACTACTGGAAATGCCCAAAACTCCGACGAAAGCCTATTTCTAAGCTATTTCTGAGGGCCAAAGAGGGGGTCAGTCGCGTTCAAATGAGTGTTTCTTTAGGTTCACGATACAGAGGAAGGGTTAGACTACCATCAAGGTCATAAAACTACTCCTGGAAATGCCCAAAACTCCGACGAAAGCCTATTTCTAAGCTATTTCTAAGGCCCAATGAGGGGGTCAGTCGGGTTCTAATGAGTGTTTATTTAGGTTCACGATACAGAGGAAGGGTCAGACTACCACCAAGGTCATAAAACTACTACTGGAAATGCCCAAAACTCCGACGAAAGCCTATTTCTAAGCTATTTCTAAGGGCCAAAGAGGGGGTCAGTCGGGTTCTAATGAGTGTTTCTTTAGGTTCACGATACAGAGGAAGGGTCAGACTACCACCAAAGTCATAAAACTACTCCTGGAAATGCCCACAACTCCTACGAAAGCCTTGTCAAATCTGTGAACTTGGACAACGAAGCTTTTGACAATACCGCGCTAATTGTATATGAAGTAAGGGTTATAGATATAGTTGAGTTATTTAGGGTCATGTATGCTTTATTTTGGATCAAGTATGCTTTATTTTGTATTATATCAGCCTTATTTTCGACCTTTTAGCCCTTTATTTTTTTTGCATGTAAACTTTATTCATTTCAGCCTTGGTATCAGTCTTTCAGGCCCAGCGTTCCCAGATTATCGTACTCACCACATTGTATTTATAATTTTTAAGCCTGAAAACTCTCGTACCCACACAAATAACGGAAGAATATTAAAGTTTGCGTTAAAACAGTTATATATTGATGTTTGTTTCCTTGTTTTTGCTATAGATATCAGTCAGAAACTACGAAAATACAATACGGGGTGTACGATAATTTTCCAGAGCTGGTCTCAACCCTTTATGTCACTGTTGCTTTGGATCGGCGCATCAGAACTTGGGATTCGGTGCCTTAGTTTTATTTCTCTCTCTCTCTTATCCTTCTATAACAAATAACGTTCACTATACAGCTTTGTAATTCGAATTCTTCCTGATATTGTAATTCCTTCCTTTTGTTTTCCTTTTTTTTCATTTATATATCTCTGGTTACTAATATTTTCCTTCCTGTTTCCTTCCTGTTTTTCCTGTTGTTTTCACGTTTTTTTTCCTGCTTCCTGATATTATTTTCCTGTTTTCTTCTCCTCTCCTATTCCTGTGTCCTTCTGTATTGATTTTTCTCTCCTGTTTTCCTGTTTTTTTTCTGTTTTTCCTTCTTAGATATTTTTTCCTGTTTACTTCTCTTCTTCCATGCCTGCGTCCCTGCTTCGTCCCCTCCTCCACTCAGCAGGAGCCTCGAGAGCCCCCACCCTGCGGCTCGTCGAAGAGAGAGGGAGGGAGAGGGGAGGCAGAAGGAAGGGGAGGGGGGCGCCAGGCAGATCCCTCCTTGATAATCAGCAGTCTATCTGTTTGCGAAATATCCTTCATCGGCGCCACCACAGTCTTTCTCTAATGGCCCGGGGCTTTATGGCGTGTCCGACCACTCCCTTGTTGTGGCAGTGATGGAGGGACGGAGGAAGGGGAGGGAGGAAGGAGGAAGGGATGGAAGGGGAAGAACATTGAGAGAAGGGAGAAAAGGATAGAAGGAAAAAGAGACAGGGAGCGATGGGACAGGGGCGGCAGGAATAGGGAGGATAGGCGTGGTTTGGGAAGCGTATATGCGAGGGGGCGGCGGTGTGGGAGGCGTATGGGCAGGGGGGCGGCTAGCTAGGCATGGGGCGGTGCAGAGGGGCGGCGGTGCGGTACTGGGGTGGCTCAGGTCGCCGTGGAAATGAGGTGAAGGCGGACGGGAATGTTGTCTTTACGGGACTTCCGGCGCCGTGGGAAGCCCTGGGTCTGTAATGGTGTGTGTGTGTGTGTGTGTGTTGGGGGGGGTATGGGAGAGGGTGAGGGTGGGATGTGCAGGGGAAGCGGTATAGTGTTATGTTTTTTATAATGTTAACTGTAGCAAAAGAAACATTGATAAGTTCTAGCGGGAATCTGAAAAGTATATCACGTTTTGGAATACTTATGATCCTCTTCTCTGCTTCATTCTTCCCTCCCTCCTTCCCTCCCTCTGAAAAGCCTCCATGTTTGTTTCCATGCTTTAGTTTCTCTCTTTCTCCCCAGTTTCCCTCCCTGTTTCTCCTTCACGTTCTATATTCTCCCTTTTTCCATTGCTTTCTCTCCGTGTCGTGTTTCCTCCCTTGTTTTCCCTCCTCCCTGACCTTCTTTTCTGCCTCCCTTCTTTCCTTGAGTTTCTATTTTGTGTCTCTTAATTTTCTCCAGTATCCCTTTGCTTCTCTCATACTTTCCTCTCCTCTCTGATCTCACGCTAGCTCCTCTTCCTCGCCTCCACTTCTTCCCGCATGCTCCTTTCTTCGTCCGGCCCCCTGCGCCTCCCTGTCCCCGGCGATTAACTAGGCAGTGCGGAGCGTGTCGGGAGATGGCCGCCAGATAATCAGAGGGTGATCTCCTGCGAGGCTGAGGCTGCGACCAGGTGCTCTCTCTACCTAGCTGAACATTCCTGACGAGGCGGCCCGACGACGGATATTATTACTTGGGCTCTCACGGCGGAGGGGCAGAGGGAGGGAGGAGGGATAGGGGGAAGGATGCTGGAGAGATGGGACTGCAGGTGAAAGGGAAGCAAGGAGGGAGAGAAAGAGGCATGGAAGCGATGGAGGAAAGGTAGAGAATTAGGGAAAGAGAGAGAATGGAGGGAGGAGATAAAGACAGGGAAGGAGGAGAGATGGATAGAGGAATGGACGGAGGGATAGAAGAAGGGATGAAGGGATGAACTAAGGAAAGGAGGAGGGGATGGAACGGAGAAAACAAGGAAAGGAAAGGCGGGTGGAAGGACAAGAGAGGAAGAAGAACTGAAGGAATGTGAAAGAATGTTAATATATCGAAATGAATGGCGGAAACACACGAGGAAGAAGGAAGAAGAAAAAGGTAGAGAAGGAAGAGAAGGAGAGTTGGAAAAGCAAGAATTAAGTGTGAGCGCGTGTACCCTCGTAGTCCGTCTCTCTGTCTGCCTGCCGTGTTAGTATTCTTGGGTACGTTAATTAGAGCTAAGGGAAGCTGAAGCGAACTGAAACACGAGCTCATTAGGCGGGGAAAATTAGCATAGAGTGAAGTTCAATTACTGCGAATGTTACAAGCGCGTTGGCAAAGGCGAAGAGGAGCAGGACCAAAGACTAGGATCGTTGTGAATGTCTCGGGAAAAGAATGGAAAGGCTCAAGTAGTTTTTTTTGGTCCTCACACGCAGAGTTTCTTAATGACCCGATGAGTCTTGTGGTTTTATTGCCCTCCTCCTCCTCCTCCTCCTCCTCTTCCTTCTTATTCTTTTCCTCCCCCTCCTCCTCCTCCTCCTCTTTCTCTGTTTTTTTCCTTCTCCTCCTCTTGTTCCTTCTTTTCTTTCTCCTTCTCCTCTCTTCCTCCTTCTACCACTATTACTACTACTACTTCTCCTCCTCCTCCTTCACGCTGAGACACGAAAACAGCCACATTCGTCCCCAAACTCTCGTCCTCCTCCTTCACCTCCGCCCCGCCTCATCCCTCTTGTCTCGGCCGCATCTCCCCGGGCTGCAGGTGTAGGCGGCGGCCCGTGATTGTTTCTTTCTTCGCATCAGCGTTATCGCGTTATTCACGGGGCGGCGGCGTCACGCACGGCCACTGAGGTGCATCGGACGCGGCGCGCGGCCTCGTGAGCCTCGGCGTTACGGCGTCGAGGTCACACAATACTGCGTCCCAAAGACACTAAAAGATAAGCGTCGTTAAGGAGCGTCTTAGCCCCCCAGCGCGGGGCGACAGCCACCTGTGCTCCCCAGGTGCCTTCCCCTGCTCCTCCCGGCGGGAAGGGAGTGTACGGGTCAGGGAAGGTCAGCCTACGTGACCTGGCAGGTGAGCGATGAACGGTAGATAATCAGAAGCAATCTCCAGCCGCTCCCAGGCGCGCCCTCCCTCAGGGCGGCGGGAGCGGGAGGAGAAAAATATGGACGAGAACAAAACAAGAAAAGGAAAAATGCCTAGCTAAAAAGAATAATAATAATAAAACGAAAATGTAGATAAAAAGATTACTGTGACGAAACTCTCGCTCCTGTCGCTATGATGATTATATACAGAACAAAAAAGATAGGCGTCTGGACTGCCTTGGTGAATCCCATGGCACTGGAATTTTCGATTTTTTTTTTACGAATGGTTAATTTTATGTTATGTCAAAGAAAACACAGCAAGGGCCCAACATGTGTAAAATACTACCACTGAAAGAACTGTAAATTGGAAAAGAAACAGAACACTTAAATTTGTTATAAAATTGTCACGATATTCTGTTGTCGATCGTCAAAGTCTTAGGAGTGAAAATCCAGCAAAAGAAAAAAAAAAGTAAAAAAAAAAAGTTCCAAAGTTTGCCGGTGAAAGGGATGAAAGAATACTTACACTCTTGCATTGGGAAGTTGGACAGCGCAGAGTAGAGCTTGAGTAGAAAGTAATGTACCGTTAGTGACGCCGCGTCTGAATACTGTCACCTCAATACTTTAACGGAAGCGCCAGTCGTTTGAGGATGTTGTTTGTGTGGCGGCGTGGGAGGCCAGGTGGAAGGAGGAGGAGGTGGAGGAGGAAGAGGAGGAGGAAGAGGAGGAGGAGGGTGCGTGGTGGTGCCGCGGGGCCGCCATAGATCATCGCTCACAGATGGAAGATTGATGGCCCGGAATGATGGAGAGATGGAGGTGGAGGGAGATAGAGGAGGCTCGAGATAGGAGGATGGGCGATAAGGGAGGGGCGATAACGAGGGGCGATAGGGAGGAGTGTGTGGTGAGTGGCGTGTGGTTGTGAGTGATGATGTGTTTGTGGGACTCCGCCTTCACCGCGGCACGCACACCAACCCAGGCCTCTCTCCCATAGGTCCATATCCTTAACCGTATTGGTCTCCTATTACGACTGTTTTCCCATTTTCTGTCTTTCCCTTATTCCTCTTTTTACTGTTTTTTGTCTATGTATGTTTCTTTTCGTCTTGCAGTATCCTTCTCTTTCCTTCCTCTCCTCCCATAGGTCCATATTCTTAAACGTATTGGTCTCCTATTACGACTATTTTCCCATTTTCTGTCTTTCCTTTACTCCTATTTTTACTGATTTTTGTCTAGGTATGTTTCTTTTCGTTTGTTTGTCTTTGTTCGTCTTCTCCCATAGGTCCATATTCTTAAACGTATTGGTCTCCTATTACGACTATTTTCCCATCTTCTGTTTTTCCCTTATTCCTATTTTTACTGTTTTTTGTCTATATATGTTTCTTTTCGTCTTGCAGTATCCTTCTCTTTCCTTCCTCTCCTCCCATAGGTCCAAACTCTTACACGTATTGGTCTCCTATTACGACTATTTTCCCATCTTCTGTTTTTCCCTTATTCCTATTTTTACTGTTTTTTGTCTATATATGTTTCTTTTCGTCTTGCAGTATCCTTCTCTTTCCTTCCTCTCCTCCCATAGGTCCATATTCTTAAACGTATCGGTCTGCCATTACGACTGTTTTCCCATTTTCTGTCTTTCCCTTATTCCTTTTTTTACTGATTTTTGTCTAGGTATGTTTCTTTTCGTTTGTTTGTCTTTGTTCGTCTTCTCCCAAAGGTCCATATTCTTAAACGTATCGGTCTGCCATTACGACTGTTTTCCCATTTTCTGTCTTTCCTTTACTCCTATTTTTACTGATTTTTGTCTATGTATGTTTCTTTTCGTTTTTGCAGTATCCTTCTCTTTCCTTCCTCTCCTCCCATAGGTCCATATTCTTAAACGTATCGGTCTCCTATTACGACTATTTTCCCATTTTCTGTCTTTCCTTTACTCCTATTTTTACTGATTTTTGTCTATGTATGTTTCTTAACCGTATTGGTCTCCTATTACACTATTTTTCCCATTTCTGTCTTTTTTCCTTTACTCTATTTTTCCCAAAGGTCCATATTCTACTATTTTCCCATTTTCTGTTTTTCCCTTTCCTATTTTTACTGAATTTTCCCATTTTCTGTCTTTACTTTACTCCTATTTTTACTGATTTTTGTCTAGGTATGTTTCTTTTCGTTTGTTTGTCTTTGTTCGTCTTCTCCCATAGGTCCATATTCTTAACCGTATTGGTCTCCTATTACGACTGTTTTCCCATTTTCTGTCTTTCCCTTATTCCTCTTTTTACTGATTTTTGTCTATGTATGTTTCTTTTCGTCTTGCAGTATCCTTCTCTTTCCTTCCTCTTCTCCCATAGGTCCAAACTCTTAACCGTATTGGTCTCCTATTATGACTATTTTCCCATCTTCTGTTTTTCCCTTATTCCTATTTTTACTGATTTTTGTCTATGTATGTTTCTTTTCGTCTTGCAGTATCCCTCTCTTTCCTTCCTCTCCTCCCATAGGTCCAAATTCTTCAGCGTATCGGTCTCAAATTACAACTATTTTCCCATATTCTGTCTTTCCCTTACTCTCTTTTAACTGTTTTTGTCTATGTATGTTTCTTTTCGTCTGTTTATTTTATTATTATTGCTGCCCGCTTTCTGCTCCCTACCGCTGCTGCCTTCGTGTTCCAGCGCCTTCCCCCTTCTGTCTCGCCCTCTGTTTCTTCTCCTCGCTCCTCTCGTATTTATAAGCTCCTTTGGTGTCTCCTTAACCCTTTCATGTGATGTCTAACGATATATGTATTTTTTTCTCTTTTCTAATCTTTATTATCTACGCTCTCTCTCTCTCTCTCTCTCTCTCTCTCTCTCTCTCTCTCTCTCTCTCTCTCTCTCTCTCTCTCTCTCTCTCTCTCTCTCTCTCTCTCTCTCTCTCGTGGCCCCCCGCGCGGCGTTGAGGGGGGCGGGGTGTCACCAGATCCGCCGTGATAGGGAGGGTTGGCCCAGACATTACCATAAGTATGCCATAGTGCCAGTCATACCCACACCCATACCCAGAAGACACCCACACCCAGTCTTACCCACGCCCAGCCCACACCCACACACAGGAGACACCCACAGCAAGGTAACACCCACACCCATAAGACATCATTACCCTGGCTATACCCACACTTAGTCAAAACACCCACTCTTCCTACCCACACCCATACTGACATCCTCTCCTTTCCCTTATCACAGACATGCATAGTCCCATTAACACGCCCCTCTTCTCCCTATACATGCTAAACTCATCCATAATTTCTACTGTACAACCTTTTAACACATGTATAGCTTCTTTTTTCCACCATATATAAAACTCATACATGTTTTCTCTTCTACACTCAAAACACCTTTACGGAAGTTTGCTCCTTTTTGAGATGAAGTAAGACACATTTCCCTGCCAGTAGAAAGCTTCCATACTCATCCACACTTTCTGTTCTACACTCAAAACAATTTTACGGAAGTTTGCTCCTTTTTGAGATGAAGTAAGACACATTTCCCTGCCAGTAGAAAGCTTCCATACTCATCCACACTTTCTGTTCTACACTCAAAACACCTTTAAGGAAGTTTGCTCCTTTTTGAGATGAAGTAAGACACATTTCCCTACCAGTAAAAAGCTTCACACACTACCTGATGCGTCCTCGTAAGGTGTTTGATATCTGTAGTTGGTCTTTTGCTTTGCCATGATGAGTATTTGATTGTAATGTACGTATATAGCAATTAGCGTATACGACCTCCCTCCGTACACGTTTAACAAAGAATACGGATATCGACACCACACCCTCATTATCCCAAACTGTCTAAACCTCAGATCTTACAAATTTGGCTCCTTTGCCTCACAAGTGTAACTGAAGCCATTTCGAGGACAAATGGTTTCTTTCTCATCCGGTCAGTTTTGAGGTCACACACCTTACTAAATGGTTGCACACTTTACTTTTTCCTTGTGTCTCTTTATGGTTGCTGCAGACTTAGGACCGTGACTAAACACGTGAAGTCTTGCGCCACAGATAGCTGGGGAAGGCTATATCCCCCGCACCTCCCCTTAACGCGTACACTGCCAAGCTGCCGTTCGTGCGCGCATTTCACACGCCACAAACTTTCCCGACCTTCCCGTAATCACCGCACCCTCTTTTCATCCACATATTCATATTCTGTAAAGTCCAGTACATGAGACTGTATTATATTTTGTAGTACAATACCTATAGTTAGGAATATGAACAAAATTTACTTCACACCTTATGCACATGACGAACATATTTTCTGAAAAGTAATATAAATATATATATATATATATATATATATATATATATATATATATATATATATATATATATATATATATATATTTATATATATATATATATATATATATATATATATATATATATATATATATATATATATATATATATATATATATATATATATATATATATATATATATATATATATATATATATATAATCAGTTGCTAAAAATACTGCAGCAGAATTTACAGAAGAAGCCTAATAATTAAAGTAGGTTGAAGGAGGATAGTGTGCTAGAAAAATATATATATATATATATATATATATATATATATATATATATATATATATATATATATATATATATATATATTTATATATATATATATTCAACCTCCTTTTATATAATAGGCTATTTCTTCTGTAAATTTCTCTACTGCAATATTTTTACCATATATATATATATATATATATATATATATATATATATATATATATATATATATATATATATATATATATATATATATATATATATATATATCCTCTTTCTTCAACCTCATTCTATATATTTCTATAGCGCTGAAATATTTTTCTTAGCAACTGGATAAACTATATACAACCTACCTTTGTTTATTAGAATTTTTCTTCTAAATTTCTCTAACCCTGTAGTATTTTTTTAGCAACTGATAAACTATCTAAACGCCCTCCTCTTCCTTCAACTTCCTTTTATTAATTTGGCTACCTCTGTAAATTTCTCTACCTCACAAATATTTTGTTAGCCACTGCCAATTTATATATACATATATATATATATATATATATATATATATATATATATATATATATATATATATATATATATATATATATATATATATATATATATATATATATATATATATATAGTATCTAAGACAAATATTTCAGCGGTAGATAATTGACGGAAAAAAAGCCTAATCAATAAAAAGAGGTTGAATATAGTTGATCCAGTTGCTAAGAAAAATATTTCAGCGGTTGAGAAATTTACAGAAGAACCCTGATAAATAAAGGGACGTTCATACTATTCCTGTATTTTTTCTTTTCTTTCCTTTTCGTCTTCATTTTACTCGTGTTTTACTCTTAAAAGACAGTTAAGAAAAAACATGTCGGACGGTTTTGGTGTTGAGATCGTTAATAATTCTTTGCCGGACTAAGGAAAAAAACAAAAATAAATCTTCGTTAAACTGGATTACATTATGTACGGTGATTTAAAGTGATATATATATATATATATATATATATATATATATATATATATATATATATATATATATATATATATATATATATATATATATATATATATATATATATATATATATATATATATATATATATATATATATATATATATATATATATATATATATATATATATATATATATATATATATATATATATATATATATATATATATATATATATATATATATATATATATATGCTATCCTCTTCCTTCAACTTCATTTTATATATTTGCCTTTTACTTCTATAAACTTCTATAGCGCTCCAATATTTTTTTAGCAACTGATTAACTATATACAACCTCCTTTTACTTATTATACTATCTAAAACGCTATTCTCTTCTTTCAACCTCCTTTTATTTATTGGGCTTCTTCCTTACATTTCTCTACCGCTGAAATGACTTTTCTTAGCAACTGGTTAAACTATATACAACCTACATTTGTTTATTAGTCTTTTTTCTTCTACAAATTTCTCTAACCCTGTAGTATTTTTTTTAGCAACTGATAAACTATCTAAACGCCCTCCTCTTCCTTCAACTTTCTTTTATTAATTTGGCTTCCTCTGTAAATTTCTCTACCTCACAAATATTTTTGTTAGCCACTATATATATATATATATATATATATATATATATATATATATATATATATATATATATATACATACATATATATATATATATATATATATATATATATATATATATATATATATATATATATATATATATATATATATATATATATATATATATATATATATATATATATAAAAGAGGTTGTATATAGTTGATCCAGTTGCTAAGAAAAATATTTCATGATTGAGAAATTTACAGAAGAACCCTGATAAATAAAGGAACGTGCATACTATTCCTGTATTTTTTCTTTCCTTTTCGTCTTCGGATAACTCGTGTTTTACTCTTAAAAGACAGTTAAGAAAAAACATGTCGGATGGTTTTGGTGTTGAGATCGTTAATAATTCTTTACCAGACTAAAGAAAAAACAAAAAATACATCTTCGTTATACTGGATTACATTACATACGGTGAATTAAAGTGATATATATATATATATATATATATATATATATATATATATATATATATATATATATATATATATATATATATATATATATATATATATATATATATATTCCAATATCCTTTTATATATATATTTCTTCTGTAAATTTCTCTGCTGCAAAATTTTAATTACCAACTTGATCAACTATATATATATATATATATATATATATATATATATATATATATATATATATATATATATATATATATATATATATATATATATATATATATATATATATATATATATATATATATATATATATATATATATATATATATATATATATATATATATATATATATATATATATATATATATATATATATATATATATATATATATATATATATACTATGGTCTTCCTTCAACCTCATTTTATATATTTGTCTTTTTCTTCTGTAAACTTCTCCAGCGGTGCAATATTTTTCTTAGCAACTGATTAACTATATACAACCTCCTTTTACTTATTATACTATCTAAAACGCTATTCTCTTCTTTCAACCTCCCTTTATTTATTAGGTTTCTTTCGTACATTTCTTTTCCGCTGAAATATTTTTTCTAAGCAACTGGATAAACTATATACAACCTACTTTTGTTTATTAGTCTTTTTTCTTCTACAAATTTCTCTAACCCTTTACTATTTTTTTTAGCAACTGATAACCTATCTAAACGCCCTCCTCTTCCTTCAAATTCCTTTTTTTTTAATTTGGCTTCCTCTGTAAGTTTCTCTACCTCCTAAATATTTTTGTTAGCCACTGGGCCAATTTTATATATATATATATATATATATATATATATATATATATATATATATATATATATATATATATATATATATATATATATATAATATATATATATATATATATATATATATATATATATATATATATATATAGTTGATCCAGTATTTAAGAAAAATATTTCAGAGGTAGAAAATTGACGGAAAAAAAGCCTAATAATAAAAAGAGGTTGTATATACTTTATGCAGTTGCTAAGAAAAATATTTCAGCGGTTGAGAAATTTACAGAAGAACCCTGGTAAATAAAGGGACGTTCATACTATTCCTGTATTTTTTCTTTTCTTTCCTTTTCGTCTTCGTTTTACTCGTGTTTTACTCATAAAACACAGTTAAAAAAAAAACAAGTCGGACAGTTTTGGTGTTGAGATCGTTAATAATTCTTTGCCGGACTAAAGAAAAAAACAAAAATAAATCTTCGTTATACTTGATTGCATTACGTACGGTGAATATATATATATATATATATATATATATATATATATATATATATATATATATATATATATATATATATATATATATATATATATATATATATATATATATATCAACGTCCTTTATATATTTATATATTTCTTCTGTAAACTCTTTACTGCTGCATATATATATATATATATATATATATATATATATATATATATATATATATATATATATATATATATATATATATATATATATATATATATATATATATATATATATATATATATATATATATATATATATATATATATATATATATATAAGTTCTCGTCTTCCTTCCAACTGATTTTATATATTTTGCTTTTTCGTCTGTAAACTTCTCTAGCGCTGCAATATTTTTCTTAGCAACTGATTAACTGTATACAACCTCCTTTTACTTATTATACTATCTAAAACGCTATTCTCTTCTTTCAACCTCCCTCTATTTGTTAGGCTTCTTTCGTACATTTTTCTACCGCTGAAATATTTTTTCTTTGCAACTGGATAAACTATATACAAACTACTTTTGTTTATAAGTCTTTTTTCTTATACAAATTTCTCTAACCCTGTAGTATTTTTTTTAGCAACGGATAAACTATCTAAACGCCCTCCTCTTTCTTCAACTTCCGATTATTAATTTGGCTTCCTCTGTAAATTTCTCTACCTCACAAATATTTTTGTTAGCCACTATATATATATATATATATATATATATATATATATATATATATATATATATATATATATATATATATATATATATATATATATATATATATATATATATATATATACAGCTGATCCAGTATCGAAAACAAATATTTCAGCGGTAGAAAATTGACAGAAAAAAAGCCTATTAAATAAAAGGAGGTTGTATACAGTATAGTTGTTCCAGTTGCTAAGAAAAATATTTCAGTCGTTGAGAAATTTACAGAAGAACCCTGATAAATAAAGGGACGTTCATACTATTCCTGCATTTTTTCTTTTCTTTCCTTTTCGTTTTCGTTTAATCGTGTTTTACTCTTAAAAGACAGTTAAGAAAAAACATGTCGGATGGTTTTGGAGTTGAGATCGTTAATAATTCTTTGCTGGACTAAAGAAAAAAACAAAAATAAATCTTCGTTATACTGGATTACATTACGTACGGTGAATTAAAGTGATATATATATATATATATATATATATATATATATATATATATATATATATATATATATATATATATATATATCTATATACGCTATCCTCTTCCTTCAAGCTCCTTTTATATGAGAGGCTATTTCTACTCTAAATTTATCTACAGCTGCAATATTTTCTATAACAACAAGATCAACTATATATATATATATATATATATATATCTATATATATATATATATATATATATATATATATATATATATATATATATATATATATATATATATATTTTTTTCATATTTGGCTACACTATTTATTAAACTTTCTTTCTTTCAACCTCCCTTTATTTATTAGGCTTCTTCCGTATATATCTCTACCGCTGAAATATTTTTTCTTAGCAACTAGATAAACTATATAGAGCCTACTTTTGATTATTAGTCTTTTTTCTTCTACAAATTTCTCTAACCCTGTAGTATTTTTTTTTTAGCAACGGATAAACTATCTAAACGCCCTCCTCTTCCTTTTATTAATTTGGCTTCCTCTGTAAATTTCTCTACCTCACAAAAAATTTTGTTGGCCACTGGGCCAATTATATATATATATATATATATATATATATATATATATATATATATATATATATATATATATATATATATATATATATATATATATATATATCCATTATTTAAGACAAATATTTCAGCGGTAAAATTGACGGAAAAAAGCCAATAAATAAAAGAGGTTGCATATAGTTGATCCAGTTGCTAAGAAAAAATATTTCAACAGTTGAAATTTACAGAAGAACCCTGATAATAAAGGACGTTCATACTATTCCTGTATTTTCTTTCCTTTCCTTTTCGTCTTCGTTTTACTCGTGTTTTACTCTTAAAGACAGTAAAGAAAAACATGTCGGACGGTTTTGGTGTTGAGATCGTTAATAATTCTTTGCGGACTAAAGAAAAAACAATAAATAAATCTATATTGGATTACATTACATTGAACATATATATATATATATATATATATATATATATATATATATATATATATATATATATATATATATATATATATATATATATATATATATATATATATATATATATATATATATATATATATA